>NC_079496.1:7282896-7417645 GCF_030052815.1 Hevea brasiliensis | reverse complement strand
TATATATTCACATTGTTAAAATATATTTAAATTATTAAAATAAATTAAATATATTATAAATTACATAAAAACTTAAGAGCAAAGTAATTTAAATTATTTGTTACTTACAAATCAAAATTACTCATACACAAATAATTTTAAATAGATATTATGAAAATGTCTATAAATATTATTTTTTAATACTTTTTAGATAATAATAATTACAAAATTATAAAAAAATAATTATAGTGTGACTGTAATGCCCCTTACCGTCTTGTATGGCCGAGCAAGGGTGCCACATTCGGTGGAGCACCTATCTTGTTTTACCATATCTATTGTAAACTTTTGATGTCATTTAAAATATGTATTCTATGTGTAGAATTTTTTTTTTTTAAAATCTTATTTCTGTGGAGACCCAGACAGAGCCTCCCTTATTTTATTAGTATCTAGCGGGTTTCCATTAATCACCTGTTAACATGTCCATATTCATTTTACACATTTTCATATCATATTCTCTTTTATCATATCATTCGCAACTATTTATGAGATCTCAAAATGAAGTATCATCTATTGCATTCATATAGAAATTCATAGATAATAAATTACAAGTTTTCATTTCAATCTCAAGGTTAATTACAAGTCCAAAATGAAATACATCATGACTAGACATAATGAACCAAAATACTAGTCTATACATGAGCCCTGCAAAAATACAAAAGATTGGTGAGGTGACTCTGGTCGATGGCAGATCTGGTCGGAACTCTGTCCAAATACTCTTTGTGTGGCTAACTATGGTTTCTTGATCTTGATACCTCGATGGAAAACCAACGCGCTAAGCATAATGCTTAGTGGTGCATAATTTATAATAACAATAATTAAACAATTGAATTAATATCTGCAAATCATAATTTCTGGGTCTTTTACATTTTTATTACTCTTTGGAAACAATTAATATTATCGGGATCTTTTATGATTACTTATTGTATTTAAGTCTTAATTAATTTTTATCAGTGCCTAAGAAACCTATAACAAATTATAAAAACTGGATGCATGGGTGTATATTGGTTAGACAGCCATATGTTTGTCTAGTATACGTCTGTCAGGCACGAGGCCAGTTGTCGGGCATCAGACCCACTGTTAGGCTTGTAAAGCCATAAATAAAGTAGGCACAATGGCCAGTAAGTAGGCATATAGCTTATAGAACAATCATACCAGACATATATTGTCAGTTTATGATTTTCTTGATAGGTAGTACTGCTATCTATAGTCCTTAATTGGTATACCATTTTATCCAAACTAAATAAATAAGTCTAGGTATACTATGGGCAATTAAATATTTTTAATTATTTTAGCACTATTCACTGTTACTATTTTTTGGTACTGTTCAGTGGTACCATTAATTTCATATTAATAAGACATTAGTCCCAATTTACATATTCATATCATTTTTAATATTTAATTAGCCTTATGAGTATTTTAATCACCATGTATAGCATTTTTCCCATGAACCTTTCTTCAGGTTCATTTTGATGTGTTATTTTTATTTAGGAATTTAACTAGGTTAGGATGTCTATTTGGTCACACTTCCTTCATAAAAAATGCTCCTCTTTGTTTAAACTTGAATTTTAGTTATTGAATCACTGAATTTAGGGTTAGAGAACTCAAGTTATGGTCAAAATACTATAAGTGGTCCCTTTGCCTCTAAACTGTCCAGAATTTACAATTCTTAGTCAATAAACTTTGACCAGTCATTTGATCATTTATGGTCATTTTTAGACTTAGGTTCCTTCATAAGATATGTTCCTCTATGTCTTAGGGACTCCCAGGTACAATTTCATAATTTTTTAATCTTAGTATAGTGAGTTATGGTCAATGAATTGACCTGGACTCTTAATCCTATAAAGGCAATAGTCAAACTTTAGGGCAGTATGTTTGACCCTCTTTTTAGGGTCTTTACACTTAGAATTTGGTAAAGGTGTCTAAATCAATATTGTAGCCCTAACTATCATGTTTCCAAATCATATTGGCACATCTCAAATGGAATTTCATAGTGAGAGTTGTGGCCAAATGAACACACGGGTATCAAATGGCATTCTAGGTTCAACTTAACATTTTCCAGATTTCAATAACTAATTTTGGCTAATATTTTCCCTAGGATGCAATGGTTTATAGAGCTTAATCAAAACATAAAAATTGTTGTGCTATGTCTTATAAAACTTTTGGCACTAGTTTCACTCAATTTGCAGCTTTGGAGACCAAGTTATGACATTTTTGCTAAAACTGGTCAAGTACACCAAAGGCGATATTTTGGACAATTTACGGGTTGGCAGTTTTAGTGACCCAACTTGTGCTAACAATTTGACTTGTTAAAAGCAAAACTGCGTCAAGTGGTCTTCATGAAAAGTGTACCCCTATGTCTAAGCTTTCCATTGATATAAATTTTAGGTCATTTGGACCAGTATAGAGAGAGTTATGACCAAATAAACACATACTATTTCATTTGGTAATTTTATTGGTTTCAGTGTTTTGTGATCCTGGTTTTGGCATAGATTTGGTCATGATTTTTATATAATTTGGTCAGGGTTACTTCTTGAAAAATGAAGGTTTGGATGTCCCAAAACACCTCAATTGGCCTCATACCAATTGGGGCAACACAAAGGAGATATGGCAATAAAAATCTCTGGATTCAACAATAACACAATCTCTGAGAAAATTCACACTCTCAATTTCAATCTCCTCCTTCTTCCAAACTCCAAATAAGCATATATGTCACTTCTATAAGCATCAATCTCAACTCAATTAGGTCAAATTAATGCATTCACACAAGGTTCTCAATCATTTACACAAACCCTAGTTTCCAAAGTTTCAAATTTACACAAACCCTACACAACCAACTCCCAACATTCCAACTCATCACCATTCACCTGAAACCAGGTTTTCATAACTTAAAAGTAACAAACTTCAAGTTCCATGGCTGCCCAAAAATCAAGGGTTCTTTCTTTCAAATTTTCTTTTCATTTTCATGATATTTATACTTGGCTAAACATGCTTTTCATGTTTAATAAAGAGAAGAAGAGGGATTAATGCACTAACCTTACTTGAGCTTCCCAAACTTCAATTTTCTTGCTTCCTATGGGTGTCTATAACTTTCTTAGGGTGTGGGGAGTATTTTTTGTGAAGGGTGCTAAAGGTTTTGATGGGTAGCTTGAAAGCTTGAATATCAATGAAGGAAATGGGGACAAAGTCTACGCTATGTAGAGGAAGAGAGAGAGAAAGAGTGGAGAAGAAGATGGAGTTGGTGGCTTTTTTCTTCTAATGGGTATATATATATATATATATATATATTCTATTGTGCACTTTAAATTTTAAAATTTCCATAAGCTTTTTTTTTTCTTTTCTTTTATTTTCCTTTCTTTTCTTTTCTTTTCTTTTCTTTTCTCTTCTCATTTTCCTAATTTATTTCATAAATTTTAATTTATGTTAATTATTTTATTCTCTAAATTTTTAATTTGACATTTAGATCAAAATTCACCACTGTTATTTAAATAACTAAAATGCCCTTCATAATGCATATCGGGTCATTTTTATTATTTTATACCAATTAATAAATTCTCTAAATTTTTCCTGTATTTTCTTTACATTTATTTCTTCAATTTGTGCCTCCTCACTATAGTTTAGGTATAGTTCCAGGCATTTTGACTATCCGAACAGACATTAGTCGTCGAAAGAGTAAAATGTATGGACTACCTATGGTGAGGGCATTACAGTGACTCAAAATCTTACTATTTTAAAGTAGTGCTTATAGTAAAAATAAAAAGAAAAGCATTATAAATACTACTAAAATAGAACAACAATTTCTTGTTATTATATATATATTTTTTTTGTAATGAGAAAAATATGATATTTCATTGTATAATATAATATTGATGTATAAAGTAAAATTTAATTTAACATAAAATGAAGTTATCTTTAAAATTGATTTAATAAAGATAATAATAATAATTAACAAAAATTTAATAATTAATTTGTTAAAAAAAATAAAACGATACTAAAAAAATAGTAAAAAAATAATTTGAATTTGTACATAAACATTTAAGTGATTTAACAGTTAAAATAAATAAATAAAATTTGAAAATTCAATTTTAAGTTAAATACTCAAATAAAAAATTAAAAAGGTGGGATAATATATCAAAAGATTTAAAGATATATCATGTAAAAATTATATTTATTTCTAGTGATAAAATAAAAAATTATAAAAAAATAAAAACAAAAAAAATAAGGAATCATAGTAGGATAAATTGATTATAATATTGTGATTAAAATAGTGAATTATACTTTATTAGAATTAAGTTATTTTTGAAATTATTTTTAAGAAAAATAATAATAAATAATAATTTAAAAATAATATATATATATATATATATATAGCCTTTTTAAGAGAGGGTTTGCTTGCTATCCTTGGCACCCGTTATCATAAAATTTAGTTTAATAAAGATAATGATAAAAAAAAAAGTTAAATTTAATAATTAAAGAGTTAAATAATTAAAAAAAAATTAAATAACAGTAATAAGAAAATAAAATAATAGAAAATAATTTAAATTAATACTTAAGTAGTTTAAAAATTAAAACAAATAAATAAAAATTTTGAAATTCAATTAATATAATAAAACATCTAAATAAAAAATTTGAAGTAATTCAAGCATTCATTCTATTTTACTTAAAAACGTTTAACTAAAAAAGTTTAAAAAATAAAGAAACTGAATGTATGGAATAATATTGTTGTTAAAAAAACAAATGACGAAACCAACGCAATAGGAATATTAATTAAGCACAGTCTCAAATAGGAAATTGAAAAGGCATAAAAAAGGGTAAGGTGGTACTTTTCAGTTCCTTAGTAACAGTAAAGTGTTCCCTGCTTTAATTAGTAATATATAATAATAGATAACAATTCTCTTCTCTAATATTAAAAAAAATATTATATTATGAATCAATAAGTTAGACAATTATTTTTTTTTAAATAGTTAATTCTTTTTAAAAACAAAATAGTTAATTTTATTTAGTTGAATCACTAAATTACTTTGAAGCAATATTAATATTTTGCGATAGATACATTTAACATAAAATATATAAATTTTATTATCTAATATCAATAAAATCTTTATGAAATAGCCATAAATGAAAAAATATATCCATCCAAAATAAGTAATTCCACACCCCAACAAAGTAAAATCATCAACACCACCAGAAGGTGCTTATTTCTCCTAATGATAATGGGTATTATACAGTTTCCAATAATAGTCAAATTAATTAAGTTTCCTTGATTTTTAATCTATTTTTTTAATGAGTACTTTCTTTTTATTTCTCTCCCACCCATTGATTAAATTTTAATTTCCACTTTAGATCCACATGTGCTTGAGATTTTGGACATATAGCTGGTTTGATTTCTTATACCAATATTTAAATGCAATATATATATATATATATATATATATATATATATATATATATATATTAAAAAAATAACTATTAAAGGGAAAAAAAAGGCATAAGGGGAAATTCTTATAATTCCTTCCCCTTTCCCTTCTTACAAAACAAGGGAGCTGGTCATTTAATTTTTTTCCTTTTTTTTTTTTTCTTCCAACAAGACAAGTAGGGAATAGCCCTTTTTTTCTCCCGCTACCATTTACCTCTCTCTTTTCCTCACTCCAAAACAGGTCCTTAGGAAAAAGTTACAGGTATTATAATTGAATTAATTGTGACTGAGTTTGAATTAAACAACTAAAATGGAATTGTTGGGGATTTGACATGAAAATTGTTAAGTGCTTTCATTCAAGGTCGTTGAACGATTCTCTCACCATTGTTCAATGGAATACCATTTTTTTTTAATTTTTTTTTTCTAAAGTTATGATTTTTTTTTTAATTTTCTTTATGGTGTTAGCCCTAAATTAAACCTTGGTTAATTTAGGTTTGTTAATTTGTGTTTATTATTTAGGATTTAAATTATTTTTTTATAAGTAATTACACAATATTATTTTAGTTAATCAAATATGAAGATGAAAAAAATCATGGTTAGAAATTCTTTTTAAGTGATGTAACATGTGGGTCTTATGGATTTATAATATTGGCATGTCATGTCAATAAAGATGCTCTCTCTCTCTCTCTTCATGTTAATTTTAAAATTTAAATAAATTTTTCATAAATTTCAGAATCTAAACTATATTGTGCCAAAAATTTATATTAAATCACCAAAATATATAAGGATTTAGATTATTTTTATAATTAGACCTTTATAATTTTATAACGTGTTAAAATAATTTTATAAGTTAGACTATATTGTGCTAACGTTTTCATTCTATTGTTGAATAATTTTAAACAAGTTAATAAAATTTTAAAGGCCTAATTATAAAAATAATCTAAATCTTTATATATTTTGACAATTTAATTTAAATATTTTTGGCATAATATATAGTCTAAATTATGAAATCTTGAAAAAATTTATTTAAATTTTAAAATTAATATGAAAAAAGAGTGCACCTTTATTGACGTGGAATGACAATATTATAAATTTGTAAGACCCTCTAACTGCCACATTACTTAAAAAAATTTCGAACTATGATTTTTTTTTTAATCTTTATCTTTGATTAACTAATGATAATGATGTAAAAATTTATAAAACAAATCACTTAGTTGGTACTTGTTTAGTGTCAAGAGTTATGGATAGTACTAATATTTGATAGGATCAAGTCTTTGCTGCCGCAGGTAATCTGGTCTGAGTAAATATAACTGTAGTCTCTTTTCATTCTTGCTAGTAATAAATTAATCTGTGTCCTTATTTTTCCTTTTTTTAATGTTATTTTCATCTAATATGCTTTTAAGATTCTTTTATTATTATTATTATTCAAGATCTGATAGCCAGCAATATAAGATTATTGTCATAGTTTAGTCACTAATAAAACATTTTTACCTTATTTTAACAATAAATTCTAACAGAAATATAATAAGATATTAATTCAATTTAAAATTAGTTTTATATTTTTATCTATTTTGGCAAGAAACTCACTAATACATTAAATTTAAAGCTAATTTTCATATATATATATATATATATATATATGATATTTTTTTTCAAAATTAGATATAATATTGTAATTAATTAAACAAAATTAAAAATGTTTAATTACCAAATTATAACTAATAAATGAAGATTTTGTGCGCACAATGAAAATTAATTAATATAAAATTCAATAACCCTGGAAAATTTACCCCTTCATTGCCTTTCAAATTTCATGGGTAAAATTTTCCAAGGTAATCGAATTTTATATTAATTAATCTTCATGGTGCTTACAAAATTTATTAATTATAATTTAGTCACTAAACATTTTTAATAATAAAATAAAAATTATGAAATAAAAAATAAAAAAATAAGAAAATGCAACAAAGTAAAATAATCACAACACTATTATTACAATAGTGAACTTATACTTTATTACAAACTAAAATTGTTTCAAAATTTTTTATAATAATAATAATAATAATAATAATAATAATAATAATAATAATAATAATAATAATAATAATAGTTAAGAAGTAATTGAAATTAAAATAAAAATAATTTAAATCTATATAATTAAAAAATAATGGAAAAAAAGGTAATAAATAATCTTAAAAAAAGAAAGTTTGTAAAAAAAAAAAAAGAATGGGGTCCATGTCACTGTTATTATAATATTTATAAAAATTCCTTTCTTTAATATTAAAAAAAATTATGTTATGAATTAAATTAAGTTAGACAATTATTTATTTTTTAAGTAGTTATAGTTTTTTTTAAAGAAAAGTACTTAATTTTTTTAGTTGAATAACTAAATTACTTTAAAGCAATATTAATATTTTGCGGCAGATGCATTTAAATGTTAAAGTATATAAATTTTATTATTTAATATATATATATAATCTAAAGGAAATAGTCATAAATGAAAAAAAAAAAATTTATCTAAGATGAGTAATTCCACACCCCAACAAAGTAGAACATGTCAATCCAAAATCATCAACACCAGTACTTTTTTTTTTTTTAATGAAATAGATTAACAAATGGGCATGTTTAGTGCACAAAGGATCTGGTCAACTGCGGTTAGAACACTCTTTGTGGCGGTTCTTGATCTCCGATTACCTCTGCTATGGAAAATCTAACACGCTAAGCAATTTGCTTAGTAGTGCATAATCTTAAAGCAGAATAACTAAATAATTTAAAATGACGATAATATGTGTAATTTCATAATTCTAGGTCAATGGCATATTTTATAACACTTTGGAATCAATATATTTATCAGGATCTTATCTATGCATATATTTCATTTTCAGTCTCCTTAAACTCATATAAGTGAATTTGTCATCAATTCTAAGACATTTATAAATTTCTTACACTTTGGGAACAGTAAATTTAACAGTATCTTTTATGTTCATTTCTTATACAATCTAAGTCATTTATAACTTTTATGTACTTTGGAAATAAATTAATTATCAGTATCTTTTATGGATATTAATTTCATTCTCTGGCTTTTTAAACTCATATTAGAGTCTTTGGAATCGTATCAGTGTATTTTATGTCATATCGGTGTATTTCATGTCATATCTGTATATTTGTGCCCAAGTAACCTATAACAAACTATAATGCTGGATACACGGGAGTATACAGGTTAGACAGCCATATGTCTACCCTGTATACATCTATCAGGCACGAGGCCAGCTGTCAGACATGAGGCCTGCTGTCTGGCTTATAAAGCTAGAAATAAGGTTAGGCACAATGGCCAATGGGTAGGCATATAGCCTGTAGAACAATCATATCAGACATATATTGTTAGTTCATGATTTACTCTGTAAGCAGTACTGCTATCTGTGGTCCCTAATTGGTATACCAATCAATCCAACTATATACATATAAGCCTAGGCATACTTTGGGCAAATTAGTACTATTAAGCACTTATAGTTTTATTATTTCATGCTATGCACTATTAAGGGCTCATAACATATTTTTATTTCACTTCATGTACTACCTATGCTTTATACCATTTCAATGTTATTATAATGGGAACATAGGTCCCAAGCACTTATTCGTATAACTTATGTATTTATCACTCTCATTATTTTATGTCATGCACTATACATATTTACAGTATTATTATTTCATATATGATGGAAACATAGTTTCCAAGTGTATTTTCCTATGACTTATGTGTTTAGCAAACCATTTAGGTAAATTTACATTTTATGTATCAACTAATTTCATGTCACCTTGTAGTAGGAAAGTAGGTCTCAGATACCTATTTTATTTAATTTAGCATGTAGAGACTTATTAGGGATAAGTTCTTACTAAAAACAATTTAATTCAAGAACCTTTCTTTAGGTTCAGTTTCACTATTTTGACTTTACATATCACGTTGAGCAATTATACATTATTACCTATTTTTTTGAAATGTACATATCACTTTATAGTGGGAAAATAGGTCCCACATACCCTTTTATGTGGTTTAGTGTTTAATGGATTGTTAGGGTTAAATTTCTACCATAAGATAATTTATCTCATGGACCTTTCTTTGGTTTCAGTTTTTGTGTCTTATTTTTACCTATCCATATGATCAGTTTGCAGTCACTGTTTGGCCACACTTCCTTCATGAAAGTTGTTCCTCTATGTCTTATCTTTATTTTCCCTTTTAAATCATATCAATTTGATTTTTAGAACTCAAGTTATGGTCAGATAACCATAACTGACTCATTCCCAGATTCTGGTTCCTTAACTAGGTAGCTTTTGGACTTAAATTTTACCTAATTAATGGAATAGGTTGAAATCACTTTTAGGCATGGTGATCTCCATAAAAATTGTTGCCCTATTTCTTATGATCATTGAGAAATTTGTATCACAATTTTTCAAGTTTTGTGGAATTATTTATGGCCAATTAAGCGATGCAGGTTCATGTACCTGTGCCAACAAAGGCTCAGTTCAAGATAGTGACTGCAAATCACTTTTTTGAGATTCTTAAATTCATAATTTGAGGATGGTTCCTAAAACAAAGTTGTAGCCCTATTTTTTAGGTTTCTAGAAAGGTATGGCTCATCTCAATTGGATATTTCTAGTGGGAGTTATGACTAAAAGACTGTTCTGGGGTCAAGTGAAGTTTGGTCAGATTGTGGGTTTTGATGCAGTGAATTATTCTAACTGTTTGACCTAGTTCTCTTATTTTTTGGGTTTTGGTCAAAACACCAATTTTATAGGTCTGTGTTTTGTGGACATTTTACCACTGGTATCATTACATTTGTGTTCTTGTAGACCAAGTGATGGTTATTTTTCCAAAACTGGTGGGTGAGGTTAGATCTAGTAGTTTAGGCAACCTAATTGCAGGCGATTTGTGACCCAACTTGGGCCAGTAATTTGGTTTGGTTTTTTGTATTTTTGGGTTCAGTGGTCTTCATGAAAATTGTAGCCCTATATCTAAGCTTTCCAATGGTATCAAATTCAGGTCATTTGGACCAGTGTAGAGGGAGTTATGACCAAATGAACATGTACTATTCATTTGGTCATTTTATAGGTTTTGTGCAGGGTAATTCGGATTTGGGCAGTATTTAGGTCAAGTTTTGGACAGAATTTGAGAATGGTTTCTTCATGGAACATGGGCTATTTTGGGTCTAGTTTCACCTCTAATTGGCCTCATACCAATTGGAGTCACATATTTTCAGTTATGGTTTAAAACTCATCTTTGGACTCATTGAGTCCCAAAACATCTGAAAACAAGCACTCCCAATTTCAATTTCCTCCATCTTCCTTACTTTAATTGGCATGCATAGCACTTCTATAAGCAAAAATCTCAACTCAACCAAGTCAATTTCAAGCATTTACATAAATTCCCACATCATATACATAAACCTAATTCCAATCACCCAATTTATACAAACTCAACTCTTTTACACTTCTTATCATATCAACTATTCAAACATCCTTATGGAGCCATTTTTCATCATTTAAAAACAGTAAACCTCACAAGATTCATGGCTACCAAAATTAGGGTTTTTCAATTCCTTTTTATTTGTTTTCATTTTCATGAAATACTCACTCATCTCATCATTCTTAAAAGATTTAAAGAAGAGAGGGAGTGTTATTTTTGCACTTACCTTGTGACCCAACTTGCAAACTTCAATTTATCTTCTTCAAATAGGTATCTAAAGCTTCCTTATGGAGTGGGGAGAATTATTTGTGAAAAGAGCTATGGGTTTTAAAGGGTAAATGAAGAGGAAATCAAGCTTTAAACTTGATAACAATGGTGGGGAGGGAGAGACCAAGGGAGATGGCAAGTAGAGAGAGATAAGGGGAAGAAGAAGATGGTTGGTGGGGGTTTTGTCTCTTGTGGGTATTTATATATATACATTTATGTGTACTTAATTTTAAAAAAAAAAAATTTATAAGCCTTTTTTTTTCTTTTCTTTTCTTTTCTGATTTTCCAATTCATTTCATAAATTTTTAATTTATGTTAATTATTTTATTCTCTCAATTTTTAATTTGACATTTAGGTCAAAATTCACCTCTAGAGGGTGAAATGAGCAAAATGCCCTTCAGGTGCATATCAGATTATTTTTATTATTTTTGTATCAATTAATAAATTCTATAAATTTTATTTTATTTTCTCCAACTTTTCTTTAACATCTTTAATGTCATTTTTACCTAAATAAACCTTAAAATTAGATCTCAAAATTATTTCCTATATATATTAAATTTTTCTTTACATTTATTTCATTAATTTAGGTCTCTTTACTATAGTTTTAGTGTAGTTTTAGACATTCTGACTGTCCGAACAGACATTAGTTGCTGGAATAGTTGAATGTACGGACTACCTACGGTGTGGGCATTACAGATGTGATATAGTCCAATAAACTTATACTAAAATAAGTCAGCTAGCATGCCATGTAAGCAGATATATACTTTTCGAAAATTAATTTCAAAATTTATATGAAATTTTTATAAAATTTGAAATCTAAGCCTATTGTGTCAAAAAAGAAAGTTTTAGATTTGATTGCCAAAATACACAAAGTTTACCTTATTTTTTATAATTAGGTTAATTATAAAAATAAAAAATTGGTAAAACTTACTGTACTAATTTTTTTTAATTATATTAGCTTAAGTTTTATATGGATAACGATATCATAATTGCATTATTTAAAACATTCATTTTTTACCATTATATTGAATATGTAAAATACTTTCTTTTAATTGAAAATAAATCTCATTGAAATTTTTTAAAACAAATTAAGTCAGCTAGCATGCCACATAAAACAGATATATATTTCTTGTAAATTAATTTCAAATTTTAGATGAAATTGTTATAAAATTTTGAAATCTAAGCCTATTGTGTCAAAAAAGAAAGTTTTAGATTTGATCACCAAAATAAACAAAGTTTAGCTTATTTTATAATTAGGTCAATTATAAAAATAAAAAATTAGTAAAACTTATTGTATTAATTTTTTTAATTAGATTAAGTTTTATATGGAAAAGGATATCATCATTGTATTATTTAAAACATTTATTTTTTTACCATTATATGGAATATGCAAAATAATTTCTTTTAATTGAAAATATATCTCACTCGAATTTTTGAAAATAAATACAATGCTTTGCTTACGTAAGATAATACGTGTATATAATTTTAATCGTTAATAAATTAGTCATTAAAATTTAATCTTTAAAATTATATACACGTATTATCTTACGTAAGCAAAGCATTGTATTTATTTTCAAAAATTCAGTGAATATATTTTCAATTAAAAGAAAGTATTTGCATATTCAATATAATGGTAAAAAATAAATGTTTTAAATAATGCAATGATGATATCCTTTCCATATAAAACAATCTAATTAAAAAATTAATACAATAAGTTTTACCAATTTTTATTTTTATAATTGGCCTAATTATAAAATAAGCTAAACTTTGTGTATTTTGGTGATCAAATCTAAAACTTTCTTTTTGACACAATAAACTTAGATTTCAAAATTTTATAACAATTTCATCTAAATTTTGAAATTAATTTACAAGAAGTATATATACATTTTCGTGGCATGCTAGTGACTTAATTTATTTTAAAAATTTCAATGAATTTATTTTCAATTAAGAAGTATTTTACATATTCAATATAATGGTAAAAATGAATGTTTTAGATAATGCAATGATGATATCGTTATCCATATAAAACTTAAGCTAACATGATTAAAAAAATTATCTGATAAGTTTTGCCAATTTTTATTTTATAATTAACCTAATTATAAAAATAAGCTAAACTTTGTGTATTTTAACTATCAAATCTAAAACTTTCTTTTTGACACAATAAACTTAGATTTCAAATTTTATAACAATTTCATATAAATTTTGAAATTAATTTACGGAAAGTATATATCTGCTTATGTGGCATGCTATCTGACTTACTTTAGTATAAGTTTATTGGACTATATCACATCTGTAACTCCCTCACCATCGGTAGTCGTGCATTCTACGATTCGATGATTAATATCTATTGGACAGTCGAATATCTAAAACTACACTTAAACTATAGTGAAGAGACCTAAATTAATGAAATAAATGTAAAAAATTTGAATAAATATAGGAAATACTTTTGAGACCCAATTTCAAGGTTTATTTAGGTCAAAATGACATTAAAATGTTAAAGAAAAGTTAGAGAAAATAAAATAAAATTTAGAGAATTTATTAATTGATATAAAAATAATAAAAATAACGATATGCACTCCAAAGGCATTTTGGTCATTTCACCCCAAGGTGAATTTTGACCTAAATGTCAAATTAAAATTGAGAGAATAAAATAATTAACATAAATTAAAAATTTATGAAATGAATTGGAAAAGAAAAGAAAAGAAGAAGAAAAGAAGAAAGAAAAGAAAGAAAAAGGCATGAAATTAAAAAAATTTAAGTACACCTAAATGTATATATATAAATTCCCACAAGAGACAAAACCCCACCAACCATCTTCTTATTCCTCTTCTCTCTCTCTCCTTGCCATCTCCCTTGGTCTCTTCCTCCCCACCATTGTTATCAAGCTTAAAGCTTGATTTCCTCTTCATTTACCCATCAAAACCCATACCTCTCTTCACAAATAATTCTCCCCACTCCATAAGGAAGCTTTAGATACCCATTTGAAGAAGAGAAATTGAAGTTTGCAAGTTGGGTCACAAGGTAAGTGCAAAAATACCACTCCCTCTCTTCTTTAAATCTTGTAAGAATGATGAGATGAGTAATAATTACATGAAAATGAAAACAAATAAAAAGGAATTGAAGAACCCTAATTTTGGCAGCCATGAATCTTGTGAGGTTTGCTGTTTTCAAATGATGAAAATGGTTCCATAAGGATGTTTGAATAGTTGATATGATAAGAAGTGTAAAAGAGTTGAGTTTGTGTAAATTGAGTGATTGGAATTAGTGTTTATGTATATGATGTGGGGACTTTATGTAAATGCTTGAAATTGACTTGGTTGAGTTGAGATTGTTGCTTATAGAAGTGCTATGCATGCCAATTGAAGTAAGGAAGATGGAGGAAATTGAAATTGAGAGTGCTTGTTTTCTGCGGTTTTGAACTCAATGAGTCGACATGAGTTTTGAACCATAACTGAAAATATGTGACTCCAATTGGTATGAGTCAGTGGAGATGAAACTAGACCCAAAATAGCCCATTTTCCATGAAGAAACTATGCCCAAATTCTGTCCAAAACTTGACCTAAATACTGCCCAAATCGAATTACCCTGCACCAAACTCAGAAAATGACCAAATGAACAGTACATGTTCATTTGGTCATAGCTCTACACTAGTCCAAATGACCTGAATTTGATACCATTGGAAAGCTTAGATATAGGGCTACGATTTTTATGAAGACCACTGAACCCAGAAATGCAAAAAACCAAACCAAATTGCTGGCCCAAGTTGGGTCACAAAGCGCCAGATTAGGTTACCAGCTGACCTAACCTCACCCAACCAGTTGTGGAAAAATGACCATAACGGTCTACAAGAACTCAAATGTAATGAAACCAGTGGCAAAATGTCCACAAGACACAGACTTACAAAATTGGTGTTTTGACCAAAATCCAGAAAATAAGAGAACTAGGTCAAATAGTTAGAATAATTCACTACATCAAAACGCAATCGACCAAAGTTCACTTGACCTCGAGCGATGTTTTAGTCATAACTCCCATTAGAAAAATCCAATTGAGATCGCCATACCTTTCCAAAACCAAAGAAATAGGGCTACAACTTTGCTTTAGAACCATCCTTAAATTATGAATTTAAGAATCTCAAAAGTGACTGCAATCACTATCTGAATTTGAGCCTGTTGTACAGGTACATGAACCAGTCGATTAATTGGCCATAAATAATTACAAAAAACTTGAAAAATTGTGATACAAATTTCTCAATGATCATTAGAATTATGGAAACAATTTTTATGAAGATCTCCATGCATAAAAGTGACTGCAATCTATTCCATTAATTAGGTAAAATTTAAGTCCAAAAGCTACCTAGTTAAGGAACCAGAATCTGGGAATGAGTCAGTTATGGTTATCCGACCATAAATTTAGTTATAAAAATCAAATTTAAATAATTCAAAAGGGAAAATAAAGATAAGACATAGGGAACAACTTCCATGAAGGAAGTGTAGCCAAGCAGTGGTACAAGCTGATCATATGGATAGGTAAAATGAGACACAAAAACTAAAACTGAATAAGTGTCCATTATATAAATTATCTTATGGTAGGGAATTTATCTCTAACAAGATATTAAACACTAAACCACATGAAAGGGTATGTTGGACCTATTTTCCCACTACAAAGTGATATGTACATTTCAAAGTAATAAGTAATAATATGTAATTGCTCAATTTGATATGTAAAGTCAAAACAGTGGCCGAACCTAAAGAAAGGTTCTTGAATTAAATTGTTTTAGTAAGGACTTATCCTAGTAAGTCACTACATGATAAATTACATAAAATAGGTATGTGGGACCCATTTTCCCACTATAAGGTGACATGAAATCAGTTGATACATAAAATATAAATTTACCTAAATGGTTTGCTAAGCACATAAGTCATAGGAAAATACACTTGGAACCTATGTTTCCATCATATATGAAATAACAATACTATAAATATGTATAGTACATGATATAAAATAATGAGAGTGATAAATACATAAAATAATGGTTGTCTAACGGTATATTCCGTGTATCGATATTATAGTTTGTTATAGGTTACTTAGGCATAAAAATACGGATATGACATAAAATATACCGATATGACATAAAATACGGATATGATATGAAATACAACGATCGACATAAAATACATTGATATGATTCCAAAGACTCTAATATGAGTTTAAAAAGCTAGATAATGAAATTAATACCCGAGAAAGATCTTGATAATTAATTTATTTCTAAAGTATAGAAAAGTCATAAATGACTTAGGCGTATGAGAAATGAATAGAAAGATCTTGATAATTAATTTATTTTGAGAAAAGTCATAAATGACTTAGACTATACAAGAAATGAGCAGAAAGATCTTTATTAAATTTAACTATTCCCAAAGTTTAGGAAATTTATAAATGTCTTAGAATTGATGACAAATTCAACGATGTGAATTTAAGGAAATGAAAATGAAATATATGTATAGATAAGATCCTGATAAATATATTGATTCCAAAGTGCTATAAGATATGCAATTGACCTAGAATTATGAAATTATACATATTATTGTCATTTTAAATCATTTAGTTATTCTGCTTTAAGATTATGCACCGCTAAGCAATTTGTTTAGCGCGTTGGATTTTCACGGCGTGAGTCTTGGAGATCGTGACCACCATAGTAGTGATCGGACGAGCTCCAAGCGGATCTGCCACGATCGAGTCACCTCACCAGTCTTTTGTATTTTGGTAGGGCCCATGTATAGACTAGTATTTTGATTCATTATGTCTAATCATGATGTAATTACTAGTTATGATGTATTCCATTTTGGACTTGTAATTAAACTTTGAGATTGCAATAAAAACTTGTAATTTATTATCTATAAATTTCTATATGAATGCAATAGATGATACTTCATTTTGAGATCTCATAAATAGTTGTGAAAGATATGATAAAAGAGAATATGTGACGCCCCTGAACTCTCTACTGTATAGCTGAGCAAGAAATGCCACATTCAGTACCCTATCTTGTTTTATCATATCTATTGTAAACTTTTAATACCATTTAAAAGTAGTAATCCATGAGTAGAATTTTTTTTATATCTTATTTTTGTAGAGACCCGGACAGAGCCTCCCCTATTTTATTAGCATCTGGCAGGTTTTCACTAATCACCTGTTACATGTTCATATTTATTTTACACATTTTCATATCATATTCTCTTTTATTATATCATTCACAATATTTATGAGATCCCAAAAAGTATTATCGATTGTATTCATAGAGAAATTCATAGATAATAAATTACAAGTTTACATTATAATCTCAAAATGGAATACATCATGTGTTTATGTACAATGAACAAAAAGTATAAAATCTAGACATACATGGGCCCTACCAAAAAGAAATACAACTGTAGAGGTGACTAGTAAACACTGGCAGATCTGATCGGTCTCTATGTGTACACTACTACTGCTGCTGCTGCGGCAGTAACTGCTAGGACTGATCTCCCATACTTACGCAATGAAAAACCAACGCGCTAAGCATAACGCTTAGTGGTGCATAATTTATAATGGCAATAATTTAACAATTGAAATAATAATTGCAATTCATAATTTTTGGGCTTTTTACATTTTTATTGCACTTTAAAAACAATAAAAATTATTGGGATCTTTTCTGTTTACTTATTGTGTATTCAGTATTAATTAATCATTATCAATGCCCCAGAAACCTATAACAAACTATAAGAGCTAGATACAAGGGAGTATATGGGTTAGACAGCCATATGTCTACCATTTATACAACTGTCGAACACGAGGCGGTATCGAGCACGAGACCATTGTCGGGCTTGTAAAGCGAGTAAAGTAGGCACAATGGCGATGAGTAGGCGTATGGCGTAGAACAATCATACCAGACATATATTGTCAGTTCATGATTTTCTCGGTAGGCAGTACTGCTATCTGTAGTCTCTAATTGGTATACCAATTTATCTAAACTAAATATATAAGTCTAGGTATACTATGGGCAATTAAAAATTTTTAATTATTTTAGCACTATTCACTATTACTATTTTTAGTGCTGTTGGTGGTACCATTAATTTCATTTTAATAGGAAATTAGTCCCACTTTACATATTCATATCATTTTTAATATTTAATTAGCCTTATGAGTATTTTAATTACCATGTATAACATTTTTCCTATGAACCTTTCTTTAGGCTCATTTTGATATATTATCTTTATCTAGGAATTTGGCTTGGCTAGGATGCCTATTTGGTCACACTTCCTTCATAACAATTGCTCCTCTTTGTTTAAACTTGAATTTCAGTTTTTGAATCACTCAATTTGGGGTTATAGAGCTCAAGTTATGATTAAAATACCATAAGCTAGTCCATTTGCCTCTAATTTGTCTAGAATTGGCAATTCTGGTCAATAAACTTTGACCAATCATTTGATCATTTATGGTCATTTTTAGACTTAGGTTCCCTCATAAAATTTGTTCCTCTATGTCTTAGGGACTCCCAGGTACAATCTCATAATTTTTCAAGCTTGGTGTAGTGAGTTATGGTCAATGTATTGACCTAGACTCTCAATCCTATAAAGGCAATAAGCAAACTTCAAGGCAGTATGTTTAACCCTCTTTATAGGGTCTTTACACTTAGAATTTGGCAAAGGTGTTTAAATTAATGTTGTAGCCCTAAGTATCATGTTTCCATATCATATTGTCACTTCTCAAATGGAATTTCCTAGTGAGAGTTATGGCCAAATGAACACACGGGTATCAAATGGCATTAGATTCAACTTAACATTTTTGATTTCAATTCCTAACTTTGGCAAATATTTTCCCTAGGATGCAATGGGTTTTGGAGCTTAGTCAAAACATAAAAATTATTGAGCTATGTCTTATAAAACTTTTGGCACTGGTTTACATGCGCCCTCACCATAGGTAATCCATTCATTATACTGTTATGACGACTAATGTCTTTTCGAATAGTCAAAATGTCTAGAACTACACCTAAACTATAGTGAGGAGGTATAAACTAATGAAATAAATATTAAAAAAATATAGAAAAAATTTTGAGAAATAAAATAAAATTTAGAGAATTTATTAATTGGTATAAAATAATAAAATAACCCGATGAGCACCATGAAGGGCATTTTGGTCATTTCACCCCTAGAGGTGAATTTTGACCTAAATGTCAAATTAAAATTAGGAAATAAAATAATTAACATAAATTAAATTTATGAATTTGAATTTGGAAAATGAGAAGAGAAAGAAGAAGAAAAGAAAAGAAAAGAAAAGGAAAGAAAAGAAAAGAAAGGAAATAGATTTATGGCATTTAAAAAAAAAATTAAAGTACAATAATTATAGAATATGTATAAGACACAAAAGACAAAAATTCACCAACCACAAGTCTTCTTCATCTTCCTCTTCTCTCTCTTTGAGCCGACACCATGGAAGCTCTCTCTCCCTCCATTTTCTTCTTTCTCAAAGCTTGATTTCCCAAGCTTTCTCCCCATAAAACCTTAACCTCGCTTCACAAGAAATACTCCCCACATCCTAAGGAAGCTATATATACAAAAAAGAAGCAAGAAATTTGAAGTTTAGCAAGACACCCAAAAAGGTTAGTGCGTTAAACTTTTAATCTCCTCTTTAAGCATGTATATCATGCTAAATCAAGTGAAAATTTGCATGAAATTGAAAAGAAAATTTGAAAGAAAGTCTCTCCTTGCCATTTAACCACAGTTCCGATCTCTCTTCACAGAGAATTGAGTCAATGCTAAGCCTTACCGGTATCTCAATCATTCACGTATCTCTCAATGCAATTGTCAAATATCGACGATTAACTATATTCGAGCTCTCTTGTCGGAAGAAATTGAATTAACACTAGAGCCTTCTTGCCGGTATTCATGAGTCGACCTCCCTTTTTAAAAGTTTAGGAATAATCAAGCTAAGGTTCCAATCCGGTTTAATGAAGAGCCCGATCTTAGATGTTCAAATTTTCAATTAAGTTCCATTTAGCGTTGGTTCCTTACCAATCTCATGCATGTCGTGTTTTCCGATCTCTCACACTTGGGATAATAATCGCTTTCAGTTATTTCAATATACTCAGATAATCAAGTGTTTAGAAATTTTTCGATCACAACCATTCATTGAACAAAAGAGTCATGTCATTTCATTTCATTTCAGAATTTGTACAAGTTATTGGTGAGGTGATCCCCGGCCTGATCTATTTGCTCACCCTCTCCCTCCTCCTCACTATCCTCACCCTCGCCCCGAGGCAGTCGGCCATCGAGAAGTCCTCCTGCAGGTAGCAGCACGGAGTTCGGCTAAGAGGTCTTGGTGAGCATTCACATAAGCACCTGCTATTCCTGTCACCATTTCTTCGTCTTTCGCCTTAAGCTCCTCGATAAGTTGAGCGACCTGAGAAGCGTCGTTGGCGGCGCTGGACTTCCCAGGAAACACGATCCCTTTCGGCGAGAACATGAGGCTGTTCGGCGACTTGTCTTCATAGAACCGCGCCCCTCAACTTGAGATATGTAATCCGAGTGGATAGGAGTTGGGATCGGAGAGAAGCCACTTCTGATTCTTCTTCTCGATCTCCTTACCCGGCGATGAGCCTTTTCCCGAACTATGTCTTTGGTTCACGGACACTCCACATTCGAGCTCATGGATCGAGTCGGGATCGATTCAAGATTGTTGAGAGCGATGCGTCGATCCTCGAAGCGGATGGAAGACCCCAAAACTTTGGCAAAATTAGGGTTCTCGAGCAGTCGGTTGTTCTCTGGGAGGCAATCAATGCTTAGGCGCCACGAGAAGAGGGCCTCGTAGGAGATCGAAGCGACCCCCTTACGTGCTTGGAATAGGTGAAGGAGGTGGAGCGGCTCTTTCGATGAGGAGGAGATCGGGACGGCTTGATGATGGCGGCCCAGAAGGTCGGGGCCGGGCCTCCTTGCGTTTCCCAGTTCATGGCCAGGGTGTTTGAAGTAGGCGAGCGCTTTATTTCCTTTATTTTCAAATCTCTGTCCTTCTTCCACTTCTTGGGACCCTCATCACCCGACATACTGCGCAAAGAAAAGGTCGATGAGATCGCTAAGGTCTGAGATGCGAGATGTAGAAAATACCAATGCAGAGAGTCGAAGCGGAAGTTCGCGATCTTGGCGGTGATCGGTGTATGGTCAATGGTGCGGCTCGGCGATCCACGCATTTAAACAGGAGAACTTTTGAGTGGCAGCCTGATTCTTCAGTTCCATCACTATGAGGCTTTCCTCCTGGTTCAAGGTAATACACTTCGGAATCAAGGGCCCTTAGTGCCACCAGCTACGGGGGAAGTCCTCAAAGCAGGTCGGATTTTGCTCCTCGAGAATGAAGAAGCGGTTCTTCCAATTTTTAAAGTGGAGGCGGTCGGTAAGAGCCCACAATGAGGCTTACTGAAAGAACCAGTGCTCGTCGTCCTTTCGGCGAGTTAGCCTGTTCAGTTCGGCGAACACCTTAGCCGTAGGTCTGATCCCCTTAGCTCGGCATAGGCCTCAGAAGGCTACTAAGATCCGCCACGAGTTGGGGTGGACTTGAGCAATGCATACTCGGTGAAATTTTAAGACCTCCTTGAAGAAATCGTCGGAGGAAGCTATGGTGGCCTTTAAGCTTCCTCATATACCATAACCAAGTCATTCTCTTCAAAAGTAATCATTTCGGTGATAGGCGTGACACGGATAAGTTCATACGAATCGGGGCGAATATTGTACTCCTAGCCAAGCGATTGCGGATCAGTTCTTGCAAGATCGATGGCGGCTCGTCCATGGGAAGATTCTCCCTCCTAAAGAAGGTGCATGCCTTGATGGTGCGATCCGCCCCAGGTGAGCGGAGACCTAGGAGGTTACGGTTGCGCGCTTGGCCCGACCACCTCTTCTTCGTCGGACAACCACGAGCCCGAATGGAAGGAGGGCTCGCCTCTCTCGACCCTCGGCACGCTCATTTTCAAAGGAAATAAAGAACTTAAACTAAAAGAAGATCAAAGCCCTTAGAGTCGATGGCGTCGGAAGAGCTTGAGTAAGCGAGAGAACTTTGAGGTTGTGGCGAGAGATTGAAAATGACATACGAGGAGCAAATGGCTAACCCCACCCCTATTTATACTCGTCAGAGCATTTAATGCTCCACGAGGTTCGAGCAATGCATCGGTTAACGGATTCGCGGTGTTACGACACGTCTCTCAAATTCCATAAAGAGAAACGGCTAATTAGAGATCGGCATATTAAGATAAATGTTTGGTGTGGATCGATTAAGGGTTGTTGATTAGGAACCAGATCGGATAAACACATCAGAGATCGGAAATAATCAATGCAATAATAACAAGATGAGAATTGACTTTTATTTCCAAAAGATCAGATTACATCATTTGGGGCGATCTCTAGGGATCGGAATTATAGAGATCGGAACATGGGGGATCAGCATGAGAGATCGGAATAGGATCATGGGAGGGATCAAAAGGCAAAAAGAATAAGACAAATCCCAAATAACCGTCGTCAGAATCAGAGCCGAGGTAGTTAAAGCGTGGCAGACGAGATCTCCACAGCACGCCTAAGAATCGCCATAATCTTGTGGTGCGGTATGTCATGTGATCCTGTACATCCCAATCTCCACCGTTGATTTCACTTGTAAGGACTAACCCGAAGCCCTTGGATCAAGAGAGGAGACGACAAGACCAGTGCCTTTCGCTCTTAGCCCTCAGATCGCTCCGGACAAGAGGATTTGAGACCGTCAGATTGAAAGAAGAAAAGGACAAATATTCTGAAGAATAATCTCAGCCGTTCATTCTGTTTCTCTTTAATTCTCAAGCATCCGATCATGTCCTTCAAAATCTTGACCCTCCATCTCCCTCAAAATAAATCCTGACCCTTCACGGGGAGCACCCGATTCCTATAAATACCTGCATGAAAAACTGTTCAAGGGATGAGCAAAAAAAGAGAGGTAGTTATTAGAGCGGAAGAACTCTGAAACTTCATTCAGTTTGTTATTCTGCTACTTAGAAGTGTTGATTAGAAAGACTTTTGAAACTAGTTTTCTGAAGTTTTTTTTCTTGAAAAGGATTCTGAATACTGGAACTCTACATTTTCAGTTTGTTCATTATCTGGTCACACTCTCACTTTCAGCCCTTTATCATCTCTGTTTTCATTCCCATTGTCCAAGCTCAACTTCATTCCACTCGGTTTTTATCTTAATCTGATTGCATTTTGGCTAATCACCCTTCAGTTCACGACGAACATCAGCCCTCAGGCTAATCAGTCCGCTGTCTTATCACTATTTGTCACCCCGTAGTTATTTCAATAAATTTGGCTCCTTACAGGTAAGAGCTCATACTATTGTTTTATTAAGTGTTTACGTTTACTTCTCGCACTTTCTTTGTTCTTCTTACATATGCGATTTTCTCCAAGTTCATTTTGTGCAAAAGAACCCCAAAGAATGTTACTCTTGAGTTATCTCTCTAGTGATCAGTCCATCATTTTATTAATCTTCGTCATTTCTGAATGCAAGTTTTCTAGCTCCTAGTAGCGTGTAAGTGGTTGGCTAAAACGTAGGTAACTGCAACTTAAGGGTCTCTTTTAAGAGAGAGAGCCTGAATAACACGTCAGGAAAATAGCCATAATATTAGGCTGACGTAAATGGCAATTCGGCAAGATGCCATAAAGTGGGATAAAACCAAAGTAAACGAAACAGAATAGATCGGACATTAATAGGAACTGGTAAAGTGACCTTAGGGGAGGTCAGCAAAATTTAGTCCAGCTTCTCTTATTTAGTCACAAAATATCAATTAGTTAAAAGAAGCCTTATCCCCAGCACCTTAGAATGCCAGAATCCTTAGCTTTAGGACCTTATGACATGTAGCTGAAATTAAAATTCGGGAGATCGGAAAGATCCCATTCAGGTTCCTGTTAATTTAAAAGATATCGGAAGAGAGTTCTTATCCGATTCTCAACTCAAAACTTTAATTAAATAGAGATCGGAGGAGAGTTCTTATCCGGTCTCAAATCAAAATTTTAAATAAATACTTAATAGAGATCGGAGGAGAGTTCTTATCCGGTCTCAAATCAAAATTTTAATAAATATTAAATAGAGATCGGAGGAGAGTTCTTATCCGGTCTCAACTCAAAATTTTAATAAGCATTAAATAGAGATCGGATGAGAGTTCTTATTCGGTCTCAACTCAAAATTTTTAATGATTTAATAGAGATCGGAGGAGAGTTCTTATCCGATCTCAACTCAAAATTTTAATAAATATTAAAGAGTTCGGAGAAGAGTTCTTATACAATTCTTAAATTAAATTTTAATAAAACAGTTCTTTTAAATAAGATTAACATGCAACGGTAACTCACTAAGGTTGTCTCATTTACTTCTGTATCTGGGTGATCCAAATTTAGTGAAAAATCAAATGCTCCTTTAGTCAAAAGGATCAACATGCCCATTCAAGCCCTCCTAACTAATGCAAAATTAAATCTACTTACCCTTATTAAGGGACGAGGTGGGGTGCCTAATACTTTCCCCACCCGTTTACGGACCCCGAACCTAGAATCTCTGTCTTGAAGTGGTTTCATTTCAATTTATTTTCCAAATGGTTTTCTTTAGTTTCCCTCAAAACTAAGGTGGCGACTCCTCACTCTTTCCCACTTCGGTGAGGGTTCGTTCAGGCGACCGCAAAATCCCTTGCGACACTATAGTTTAAGTGTGGTTCCAGACATCCTGACTGTCCGAACAGACATTAGTCGTCGGAACAGTAAAATGTACGGACTACCTACGGCGAGGGCGTTACAGATTTTATATATATTAAATAATAAAACTTATATAATTTAATATTTAAATGTATCTGTTGCAAAATATTAATATTGCTTTAAAGTAATTTAGTTATTCAACTAAATAAAACTAATTACTTTTCTTTAAAAAAAATTATAATTACTTAAAAAATAAATAATTGTCTAACTTAATTTAATTCATAACATATATTTTTTTAATATTAAAGAAAGGAGTTTTTATATATATTATATGTTTTTATAAGTTTTATAAGTTTTTATTTTCTAACTTAGGGATAAAATTATAATTTTACTATTCATAAAATAACTTTCCCTCTGATATTTTTCTTCCTCTATCCAAATATAAGAGAGAAAATATATTTTCCTCTCTTCATTATTATCTTTTTTATTTTTCTCTCATTATTTTCCTTCCTCCGATCCAAACGCAATGTTAGTATATACAAGCATGATTATCCGGGACAACTCACAAACTGACACAATACCTTTTTATAACATTAAATATAAATTTGTGATAATTTTATAAATATTAAATTATATGAATATAAAAATTTAAATTGTTTTAGCACTATTATTTTAAATTTTATAATATTTTTTCCAAAAAAAATTTTTTATGTGCAAATAATGTTAGTAAATACATTCATTTTTAATATATTATTTTAATAGCAAACATTGTATACTTAACAAAAATTAAAAATAGTTATGTATTTCAATATAATACGCTTTTTATTATTTAAAAGATGGTCAATAAATTAAATAAGAATTATAAATATTTCTTAAGTATAAACAATTAATTTATTTTATGTCAATTTTTATTTTATTATAAGTAATTAATCTTATATCCATATCCATTTTATTTCTTATTGATTAACTTTTAAGTGATTAAAAGTTAGTTCAAATGTTCAACTTATTGGTAAATATTATATAGAGATTTTAAAAACTTTAAAACTTGGCTAAATCTGACAAATTACATAGCAAATCATGTTAATTAAAAAAGAGGTATAATTTTATTAGATAATTTGTGAAATTTGTTAATTAAAAATATATAATTATAATATCATAAAGCTCAAATCTTTATTGTACACACGAAACGCACATCAATAATTTTATTTTATTTATAATTATTTAAAATTAAATATTATATTTTAACTTAAATGAAATTCTTTATTTGAATTTTTAAATTAAAACTATTATTTTAATTTGATCTTAATTTTTTGAACATAATTAAAATAAATAATGCTATCATTTTTTTATATACTATGTTTAATTTTAAATTGTTTATTAATATTTTTATTTTTCAATATTTACATAATCTTATTTTGTAATATTATTGTGTATCACTGTTTTTATAGTTTTTTTTTTATATATAATTACATAGTATTTTACGTTAAAATACTTAAGAATGAGCAAGAAGAAATTCAATATCACTCATAATAATATTTTATTATTTAATATTTATTAAAATTAATATATATTTTTAAAAATTATATTAGACTCATTTCTATATTTAAAGAAAAATTAACTTTTTATGAGTATCATGTGTGTTGCTGATGCATTGATAATATTCTATAATTTATCTTATTTGAAGTATATATTTTTTAATTTCAAAATCAAAATCAAAGTAAAATATTAATTTTCTCAATGTATCCTTAATTAATGAAATTATGATTAATATAAATAACTTTTTCTTTAATAAATAGCATGAAAATAAGATTTCTCCAATGATAATTGACAAAAACACATTCAATTTTATACATATAATTAAATTATTTGAAAATGTCACCTAATTATAATCAAAATATCAAAAGAGGAAAAAAAATTCAACCTTTTATATATATAGAGAGAGATAAAATAAAATTTTTAAATTCCTTATAATTTAAAAGGAAAACTTTGAAAGATTCTTAGTTTGATTAAACACATTAAACACAATACGTTTAGTATACAAAAATTATATATATTCACATTGTTAAAATATTTTTAAATTATTAAAAAAATTAAATATATTATAAATCACATAAAAACTTAAGAGCAAAGTAATTTAAATTATTACTTACAAATCAAAATTACTCATACACAAACAATTTTAAATAGATATTATGAAAATGTCTATAAATATTATTTTTAATACTTTTTAGATAATAATAATTACAAAATTATAAAAAAATAATTATAGTGTGACTCAAAATCTTACTATTTTAAAGTAGTGCTTATAGTAAAAATAAAAAGAAAAGCATTAGAAATACTACTAAAATAGATCAACAATTTATTGTTATTATATTTTTTTGTAATGAGAAAAATATGATATTTCATTATATAATATAATATTGATTTATAAAGTAAAATTTAATTTAACATCAAATGAAGTTATCTTTAAAATTGATTTAATAAAGATAATAATAATAATTAACAAAAATTTAATAATTAAATTGTTAAAAAAAATAAAACGATAATAAAAAATAGTAAAAAAATAATTTGAATTTGTATATAAACATTTAAGTGATTTAAAAATTAAAATAAAAAAAATTTGAAAATTCAATTATAAATTAAATACTCAAATAAAAAATTAAAAAGGTGGGATAATATATCAAAAGATTTAAAGATATATCATGTAAAAATTATATTTATTTCCAGTGATAAAATAAAAAATTATAAAAAAATAAAAACAAAAAAAAATAAAGAATCATAGTAGGATAAATTGATTATAATATTGTGATTAAAATAGTAAATTATACTTTATTAGAATTAAGTTATTTTTGAAATTATTTTTAATAAAAATAATAGTAAATAATAATTTAAAAATAATATATATATATATATATATATATATATATATATACACACACACACACTCTGCATCTAGCCTTTTTAAGAGAGTGTTTGCTTACTGTTCTTGGCACCCGTTATCACAAAATTTAGTTCAATAAAGATAATAATAAAAAAAGTTAAATTTAATAATTAAATAGTTAAATAATTAAAAAAAATTAAACAACAGCAATAAGAAAATAAAATAATAAAAAATAATTTAAATTAATACTTAAGTAGTTTAAAAATTAAAACAAATAAATAAAAATTTCGAAATTCAATTAATATAATAAAACATCTAAATAAAAAATTTGAAGTAATTCAAGCATTCATTCTATTTTACTTAAAAACGTTTAACTTAAAAAGTTTAAAAAATAAAGAAATTGAATGTATGGAATAATATTGTTGTTAGATTATTAAAAAACAAACGACGAAACCAACGCAATAGGAATATTAATTAAGCACAGTCTCCAATAGGGAATTGAAAAAGCATAAAAAAGGGTAAGGTGGTACTTTTACTATCCTTAGGAACAGTAATGTGTCCCCTGCTTTAGTAATATATAATAATGGATAACAATTCTGTTCTCTAATATTATTATGAATCAATAAGTTAGGTAATTATTTTTTTTTAAGTAGTTAATTTTTTTTTTAAAAAAAATAGTTAATTTTATTTAGTTAAATCACTAAATTACTTTGAATCAATATTAATATTTTGTGACAGATACATTTAACATAAAGTATATAAATTTGATTATTTAATATCAATAAAATCTTTATGAAATAGCCATAAATGAAAAAATATATCCATCCAAAATGAGTAATTCCACACCCCAACAAAGTAAAATCATCAACACTAGATGGTGCTTATTTCTCCTACTGATAATTGGTATTATACAATTTCCAATAATTATGTTTCCTTGATTTTTAATCCATTTTTTTAACGAATACTTTCTTTTTATTTCTCTCCCATTGATTAAATTTTAATTTCCACTTTAGATCCACATGTGCTTGAGATTTTGGACATATAGCTGGTTTGATTTCTTATACCAATATTTAAATGCAATATATATATATATATATATATATATATATATATATTAAAAAATAACTATTAAAGGGAAAAAATTAACATTGTTTTTTTTTTTGGTGGAAAATAAAATGACTCCATATAAATCCTTATAATTTTTTCCCTTCCCCTTTCCCTTCTTACAAAACAAGGGAACTAGTCATTTAATTTTTTTTTTCTTCCAACAAGACAAGAGGGAATAACCCTTTTTTTTCTCCCACTACCATTTATCTCTTCCTTTTCCTCACTCCAAAACAGGTATTTGTTTTTCTAAAGTTATGATTTTTTTTTTAAATTTTCTTTATGGTGTTAGCCCTAAATTATTGTTAATTTGTGTTTATTATTTAGGATTTAAATTAATTTTTTATAAGTAATTACACAATATTATTTTAGTTAATCAAATATAAAGATGAAAAAAATCATGGTTAGAAATTCTTTTAAGTGATGTAACATGTGGGTCTTATGGATTTATAATATTGCCATGTCATGTCAATAAAGATGCTCTTTCTCTCTTCATGTTAATTTTAAAATTTAAATAAATTTTTTATAAATTTCAGAATCTAAACTATATTGTGCCAAAAAATTTAGATTAAATCACCAAAATATGTAAGGATTTAGATTATTTTTATGATTAGACCTTTATAATTTTATAACGTTTTAAAAAAATTTTATAAGTTAGACTATATTGTGCTAACGTTTTCATTCTATTATTGAATAATTTTAAAAAAGTTAATAAAATTTTAAAGGCCTAATTATAAAAATAATCTAAATCTTTATATATTTTGACAATTTAATTTAAATATTTTTGGCATAATATATAGTCTAAATTATGAAATCTTCAAAAAATTTATTTAAATTTTAAAATTAATATAAAAAAAGAGTGCACCTTTATTGACCGTGGAATGATAATATTATAAATTTGCAAGACCCTCTAATTGCCACATTACTTAAAAAAATTTGGAACTATGATTTTTTTTTTTATCTTTATCTTTGATTAACTAATGATAATGATGTAAAAAATTATAAAACTTATTATATTAATTAACCATGCATGCAAATCACAAATCACTTAGTTGGTACTTGTTTAGTGTCAAGAGTTATGGATAGTACTAATAGTTATTGTTTTTTTTTTTTGTTAGGGTCAAGTCTTTGCTGCCGCAGGTAATCTGGTCTAAGTAAATATAACTGTAGTCTCTTTTCATTCTTGCTAGCAATAAATTAATCTGTGTCCTTATTTTTCCTTTTTTTAATGTTATTTTCATCTAATATGATTTTAAGATTCTTTTATTATTATTGTTCAAGATCTGATAGCCAGCAATATAAGATTATTGTCATAGTTTAGTCACTAATAAAACATTTTTACCTTATTTTAACAATAAATTCTGACAGAAATATAATAAGATATTAATTCAATTTAAAATTAGTTTTATATTTTTATCTATTTTGGCAAGAAACTCACTAATACATTAAATTTAAAGCTAATTTTCATATATATATATATATATATATATATATATATATATATATATATATATTTGAGATTTTTTCAAAATTAGATATAATATTGTAATTAATTAAACAAAATTAAAAATGTTTAATTACCAAATTATAACTAATAAATGAAGATTTTGTGCGCACAATGAAAATTAATTAATATAAAATTCAATAACCCTGGAAAATTTACCCCTTCATTGCCTTTCAAATTTCATGGGTAAAATTTTCCATGGTAATCGAATTTTATATTAATTAATCTTCATGGCGCTTACAAAATTTATTAATTATAATTTAGTCACTAAACATTTTTAATAATAAAATAAAAATTATGAAATAAAAAATAAAAAAATGAGGAGATGCAACAAAGTAAAATAATCACAACACTATTATTACAATAGTGAACTTATACTTTATTACAAACTAAAATTGTTTCAAAATTTTTTATAATAATAATAATAATAATAATAATAATAATAATAATAATAATAATAATAATAATAATATAATAGTAGTTAAGAAGTAATTGAAATTAAAATAAAAATAATTTAAATATATATAATTAAAAAAGAATGGAAAAAAAGGTAATAAATAATCTTAAAAAAAGAAAGTTTGTAAAAAAAATAAAAAGAATGGGTCCATGTCAGTGTTACTATAATATGTATAAAAATTTCTTTCTTTAATATTAAAACAAATTATGTTATGAATTAAATTAAGTTAGACAATTATTTATTTTTTTAAGTAGTTATAATTTTTTTTAAAGAAAAGTAATTAATTTTTTTAGTTGAATAACTAAATTACTTTAAAGTAATATTAATATTTTGCGGCAGATGCATTTAAATGTTAAAAGTATATAAATTTTATTATTTAATATATATATATAATCTAAGATGAGTAATTCCACACCCCAACAAAGTAGAACATGTCAATCCAAAATCATCAACGCCAGAATTTTTTTTTTTTAAAAAAATGAAATGGATTAACAAATGGGCATGTTTAGTGCACAAAGGATCTCAAAAAATTAATTAAATTTCAGTAAAATTATTGACGTTGCTTCTTTGCTCCTATTGATTCCCACAACAACCAAATTAATTATGTTTCCTTGTTTTTTAATCTATTATCTTTTTTAATGAGTACTTTCTTTTTATTTCTCTCCTCTTAATCAAATTTTAATTTTCACTTTAGGCCCATATGTCCTCAAAATCCTTGACATATAGCTGATTAGATTGCTTACACCAATATTTATAATGCGCCGTATATATATATATATGTTCTGTTGCAGTGGTTAGCTTAGCTATTTACTGGATATCTTTTAAAATTGTACAATGCATATTTTCCTTTCATATGAAAGTGAAAACACAACAAACTCTAAATAAGATATTATATGATCACACCATACCTATGCCGTTAGATTGGATAATTAGCAATTTTAGTAATTTTGCTGGTTAATGAAATTATATATGAGCCAATAGGGAGTTAGTTGGATGGTTAACACTAAGGTCCTGAGATGGTAAAATTCTAGCTAGGTTTGAGTTGGAGGGACATCAAATCACTTTACTTGTCTTTTGAAATTTTCAGGTTAGTTCTGAAGATTAGGAATGATTAGTTTGATAGATGTAGGATACACTTAAAAAAAAAAAAAAAAGAAAAATTCTTGCAAAAAAGAACAATATTCTAGGATACCTCAACAATTTTAGTCATCGTTATAGCATCAAAAGTGGATCTTTATTTGTTGCTTCCCAAGCCAATTTTCATTAGAAGATCAAGCTAAATATTGTTACCATAGATCACATCATTAGTATATACACCAAACCAATATAAGAATTTTATTTTATTTTTCCTATATTATAAAAATTAGCTATAAATTGAATGTGTCAACTTTCTATTGAGCTTTTTGCTGAAATAAATAAAAATATAAAATTAATTTTAAGTTGAATGAATATCTTATCAGATTTTTGCTGAAATTATTATCGAAATGAGGTAAAAATGACTTATTAGTGACTAAATTGTAACAATCATCTTATATTGTTAGTGACCAGATCTTGAATAATTGGAGAACATAAAAGCAAATTAGGTAGAAATTAACATTGGGAAATGGAAGAAAAAAAAAGGTGCACAGATTAAATCATTACCAGCATGAACGAAAAAGAGATTACAATTAAATTTATTCAAACCAGACCACCTGCTATAGCAGAGACTTGACCCTAATAAAAAGACAATAAGTATTAGTACCTTGCACGACTCTGACTCTTAACAACAACACCAATTGATTTGTCTATGGTATGTATGCAAGGTTAATTAAACTAATAAGCTCAACTTCACTTCATCAATGGATGCTGTTGCTACTGCAGCTGCTACAGATGTCATCAATATCACCTTCAAAAGAGTCCTCATGTGCACTCACTCCACCACCTCCTCCCCAATCAACAGTAGCAGAAGTGCCACCACCTCAAGTCTCGCTTATAAAGAGTGCTTTACCAACTTTGCCTGAGCAGCAGCAGATTCAAGCTCCTCCTATAGTGATTGATTTAACACAAAGTGATGGAGAGAAAAGGGATAGTTCGGCAGGTGCCTCAAAAGTGATTGATTTAACACAAAGTGATGGAGAAGAAAATGATAGCGTGAGTGCACATGAGGACTCTTTTGAATGTGATATTGATGACATCTGTAGCAGCTGCAGTAGCAACAGCATCCATTGATGAAGTGAAGTTGAGCTTATTAGTTTAATTAACCTTGCATACATACCATAGACGAATCAATTGGTGTTGTTGTTAAGTGTCAGAGTCATGCAAGGTACTAATACTTATTGTCTTTTTATTAGGGTCAAGTCTCTGCTATAGCAGGTGGTCTGGTTTGAATAAATGTAATTTTTATCTCTTTTTCATTCATGCTGGTAATGAATTAATCCGTGTACCTTTTTCTTTTCCATTTCCCAGTGTTAATTTCTATCTAATCTGCTTTTATGATTCTCTAATTATTCAAGATTTGGTCACCAATAATATAAGATGATTTGTGTAATTTAGTCACTAATAAATCATTTTTACCTAATTTCGACAACAACTTTCTATAAAAATCTGATAAGATATTCATTCAAATTAAAATTAATTTTATATTTTTACTTATTTCGATGAGAAACTCAATAAAAAACCGACACAATCAATTTATAGCTAATTTTTATAATATAGTAAAAATAAAATAAGATTCTTATATTGGTTTGGTGTGTATACTAATGATGTGATCCATGGTAACAATTTTTAGCTTGATCTTCTAATGAAAATTGGCTTAGGAAGCAACAAATAATAATCTACTCTGCCCTGATCCTATAACAATGAGTAAAATATGTTGAGGTGTTCTATGAGGTGGAAGATTGATAGAGAATATTGTTCTTCTTTGCAAGAATTTTTCTTTTTTTGTTTTTTAAGTGTATCATATATCCATCAAACTAATCACTCATAATCTCCAGAAATAACTTTAAAATCTCAAAAGACAAGTAATGAGATTTAATGTCCCTCAAACTCAAACCTAGCTAAAATTTTACCATCTCCGGGTCTCAGTGTTAACCATCCAACTAACACCTTATTGGCACGTATATAATTTCATTAATCAGCAAAATTACTAAAATTGCTAATTATCCAATCTGACCACATATGTATGGTGTGGTCATATAATATCTTATTTAGAGTTTGTTGTGTTGTCACTTTTATATGAAAGGAAAATATGCATTGTATAATTTTAAAAGATATCCAGTAAGTAGCTAAGTTAACCACTGCAAAAGAACATATATGCATACGGTGCATTCTAAATATTGGTGTAAGCAATCAAATCAGCTATATGTCCAGGATTTCGAGCACATATGGGCCTAAAGTAAAAATTAAAATTTGATTAAGAGGAGAGAGATAAATAGAAATTACTCATTAAAAAAGAAAACGGATTAAAAAACAAGGAAACATAATTAATTTGGTTGTTGTGGTAATCAATAGGTGCAAAGAAGCATCGTCAATAACTTTACTGAAATTTAATTGATTTTTTCTTTTCAGTATGAGATCCTTTGTGAACTAAACATGCCCATTTGTAAATCTAGTTTCATTTAAAAAAAAAAAAATTCCGGTGTTGATAATTTTGGATTGACATGTCCTACTTTGTTGGGGTGTGGAATTACTCATCTTAGATGAATATTTTCTTTTTTTTCATTTATGGCTATTTCCTATAGATTTTATATATATTAAACAATAAAACTTATATAATTTAACATTTAAATGTATCTGTTGCAAAATATAAATATTGCTTTAAAGTAATTTAGTTATTCAACAAAATAAAATTAATTACTTTTCTTTAAGAAAAATTATAACTACTTAAAAAATAAATAATTGTCTAACTTAATTTAATTCATAACATATATTTTTTTTAATATTAAAGAAAGGAATTTTTATATATATTATATCTGCAAAAAGGAAATCCCAAGTCAATGTTCAGTAACACTGACATGGATCCCTATTCTTTTTTTTTTTTTACAAACTTTCTTTTTTTAAGATAATTTATTACCTTTTTTTCCATTCTTTTTTAATTATATATATTTAAATTATTTTTTATTTTAATTTCAATTAATTCTTAACTATTATTATTATTATTATTATAAAAAATTTTGAAACAATTTTAGTTTGCAATAAAGTATAAGTTCACTATTGTAATAATAGTGTTTTAATTATTTTACTTTGTTGCATCTCCTTATTTTTTATTTTTTATTTTATTACTAAAAATGTTTAGTGACCGAATTATAATTAATAAATTTTGTAAGCACCATGAAGATTAATTAATATAAAATTCGATTACCATGGAAAATTTTACCCATGAAATTTGAAAGGCAATGAAGGGGTAAATTTTCCACGGTTATTGAATTTTATATTAATTAATTTTCATTATGCCCACAAAATTTTAATTTATTAATTATAATTTGGTAATTAAACATTTTTAATTTTGTTTAATTAATTACGATATTATATATAATTTTGAAAAAAATCTCATATATATATATATATATATATATATATATATATATATATATATATATATATTACTTTTACATTGTTATTTATTATTATTTTTATTAAAAATAATTTTAAAATAACTTAATTTTAATAAAGTATAATTCACTATTTTAATCACAATATTATAATCAATTTATCCTACTATGATTCTTTATTTTTTTTGTTTTTATTTTTTTATAATTTTTTATTTTATCACTAGAAATAAAAATAATTTTTACATGATATATCTTTAAATCTTTTGATATATTATCCCACCTTTTTAATTTTTTATTTAAGTATATACGACTAAAATGTGGGTAAGAGATTCCACAAGTTATGCTTAAGGGATGGTGAAGGTTCTCCAGACGGTAATTAATATTGAATGGAAAAAAATCTAGAAAGTGTAATTAATGTTGTTGGAGCTTTCGGGCTCTCTCATCGGTTGTGAATGTGTATGTGTGTGGGTTTATAAGCGTTGCCAAGACTTTGCTCAGTCATTAATTGCTTGAGTGTGAGTGTTGGTATAGTAAGTTTTATGTTCCTGTGTGTGTGCGTGTCTTTGAAAGAAAAAGCTAAAACCTGAGGGGTGAGGCGAGTTCCCAGTGTGGCCCAATGGTTGAGGTTTGCGAGTTAGTGGGTGTGCCCATTGGGGGTGCTCAGTGAGGTTGAGCCTTCGGATTCCCATATCGGTTATGGATGTGTGCGTGCATGGGTTCATAAGCGTTGCCAAGGCTCTGCTCAGTCATCAATTATTTGGGTGCGAGTGTTGGTATAGTAAGTCTTCTGTTCCTGTGTGTACGTATTTTTTGAAAGAAAAAAAATTAATTTTGTTAGAGATGACAGGTGTTGAAAATCCTTGCATTATTATTTATGAATAGTGACAAAGGATTCGATTTACACTATGTGTGGATAGAGAGAAAAGAAAATTTGAGAGGAAAATAATTTTATTGTTCATTATTTTGTGTTTGAATTAATAGAAAATAAAGATGGGATGAAAATTTGATAGGAAAATAACAATTTTTTGTCCACTTCTACTTTCTCTCCAAAATAAAGAGAAAGTGGGAGAAAAATATAGAAAATTACAAATATATCCCTATATCTTATAAGTTTTTATTTTCTAACTTAGGGATAAAATTATAATTTTACTATTCATAAAATAACTTTCCCTCTGATATTTTCCTTCCTCTATCCAAATATAAGAGAGAAAATATATTTTCCTCTCTTCATTATTATCTTTTTTATTTTTGTCTCATTATTTTTCTTCCTCCAATCCAAACACAATGTTAGTATATGCAAGCATGATTATCCATTACAACTCACAAACTAACACAATACCTTTTTATAACATTAAATATAAATTTGTGTTAATTTTATAAATATTAAATTATATGAATATAAAAATTTAATTTTTTTTAACACTATTATTTTAAATTTTATAATATTTTTTCTAAAAAATTTTTTTATGTGTAAATAATGTTAGTAAATAAATTCACTTTTAATATATTATTTTAATAGCAAACATTGTATACTTAGCAAAAATTAAAAAAAGTTATATATTTCAATATAATACGCTTTTTATTATTTAAAAGATGGTCAATAAATTAAATAAGAATTATAAATATTTCTTAAATATAAACAATTAATTTATTTTATGTCAATTTTTATTTTATTATAAGTAATCAATCTTATATCCTTATCCATTTTATTTCTTATTGATTAACTTTTAAGAGATTAAAAGTTAGTTCAAGTGTTCAACTTATTAGTAAATATTATATAGAGATTTTAAAAACTTTAAAACTTGGCTAAATCTGACAAATTACATAGCAAATCATGTTAATTAAAAAAGAAATATAATTTCATTAGATAATTTATGAAATTTGTTAATGAAAAAATACATAATTATAATATCATGAAGCTCAAATCTTTATTATGCACAAGAAAAGCATATATATATATATTATTATAACATCAATAATTTTATTTTATTTATAATTATTTAAAATTAAATATTATATTTTAATTTGATCTTAATTTTTGAACATAATTAAAATAAATAATGCTATCATTTTTATATACTAAGTTTAATTTTAAATTGTTTATTAATATTTTTAATTTTTATATTTATCATAATCTTATTTTGTAATGTAATTGTATATCACTATTTTTATAGTTTTTTTTTATATAATTACATAGTGTTTTACATTAAAATACTTAAAAATGAGCAAGAAGAAATTCAATATCACTCATAATAGTATTTTATTATTTAATATTTATTAAAAGTAATATATATTTTTAAAAATTATGTTAGACTCACTTCTATATTTAAAGAAAAATTAACTTTTTATGAGCATCATGTGTATTGCTGATGCATTAATAATATTCTATAATTTATCTTGTTTGAAGTATATATTTTTTATTTTCTAAATCAAAATCAAAGTAAAATATTAATTTTCTCAATGTATCCTTAATTAATGAAATTATGATTAATACAAATAACTTTTTCTTTAATCAAATAGCATGAAAATAAGATTTCTCCATTGATAATTGACAAAAACATATTCAATTTTATATATATTAATTATTTGAAAATGTCACCTAATTATAATAAAAATATCAAAATAGGAAAAAAATTCAACCTTTTATATATATTTGTATAGAGAGAGAGAGATAAAATAAAATTTTCAAATTCCTTATAATTTAAAAGGAAAACTTTGAAGGATTCTTAGTTTGGTTAAACACATTAAACACAATACATTTAGTATACAAAAATAATATATATTCACATTGTTAAAATATTTTTAAATTATTAAAATAAATTAAATATATTATAAATCACATAAAAACTTAAGAGCAAAGTAATTTAAATTATTTGTTACTTACAAATCAAAATTACACATACACAAACAATTTTAAATAGATATTATGAAAATGTCTATAAATATTATTTTTTAAATACTTTTTAGATAATAATAATTACAAAATTATAAAAAAAAAATTATAGTGTGACTGTAATGCCCCTTACCCGTCTACTGTATAGCCGAGCAAGAAGTGCCACATTCGGTGCCGGAGCACCCTATCTTGTTTTATCATATCTATTGTAAACTTTTGATGCCATTTAAAATATGTATTCTATGTGTAGAATTTTTTTTTTTTTTTATATCTTATTTCTGTGGAGACCCAGACAGAGCCTCCCTTATTTTATTAGCATCTGGCGGGTTTCCATTAATCACCTGTTAACATGTCCATATTCATTTTACACATTTTCATATCATATTCTCTTTTATCATATCATTCGCAACTATTAATGAGATCTCAAAATGAAGTATCATCTATTGCATTCATATAGAAATTCATAGATAATAAATTACAAGTTTTCATTTCAATCTCAAGGTTAATTACAAGTCCAAAATGAAATACATCATGACTAGACATAATGAACCAAAATACTAATCTATACATGAGCCCTGCAAAAATACAAAAGATTGGTGAGGTGACTCTGGTCGGTGGCAGATCTGGTCGGAACTCTGTCCGAACACTACTGTGGCGACTGCTGCTATGGCGGCTGCTGATCTTCAGTACCTACGCGATGGAAAACCAACGCGCTAAGCATAATGCTTAGTGGTGCATAATTTATAATAACAATAATTAAACAATTGAATTAATATCTGCAAATCATAATTTCTGGGTCTTTTACATTTTTATTACTCTTTGGAAACAATTAATATTATCGGGATCTTTTATGATTACTTATTGTATTTTAAGTCTTAATTAATTTTTATCAGTGCCCAAGAAACCTATAACAAATTATAAAAACTGGATGCACGGGTGTATACTGGTTAGACAGCCATATGTCTATCCAGTATACGTCTGTCAGGCACGAGGCCAGCTGTCGGGCACAAGACCTACTGTTAGGCTTGTAAAGCCATAAATAAAGTAGGCACAATGGCCAGTAAGTAGGCATATAGCTTGTAGAACAATCATACCGGACATATATTGTCAGTTTATGATTTTCTTGATAGGTAGTACTGCTATCTATAGTCCTTAATTGGTATACCATTTTATCCAAACTAAATAAATAAGTCTAGGTATACTATGGGCAATTAAATATTTTTAATTATTTTAGCACTATTCACTGTTACTATTTTTTGGTACTGTTCAGTGGTACCATTAATTTCATATTAATAAGACATTAGTCCCAATTTACATATTCATATCATTTTTAATATTTAATTAGCCTTATGAGTATTTTAATCACCATGTATAGCATTTTTCCCATGAACCTTTCTTTAGGTTCATTTTGATGTGTTATATTTATCTAGGAATTTGACTAGGTTAGGATGTCTATTTGGTCACACTTCCTTCATAACAAATGCTCCTCTATGTTTAAACTTGAATTTTAGTTTTTGAATCCCTGAATTTGGGGTTATAGAACTCAAGTTATGGTCAAAATACCATAACTAGTCCCTTTGCCTCTAAGTTGTCCAGAATTTATAATTCCTAGTCATTAAACTTTGACCAGCCATTTGATCATTTTATGGTCATTTTTAGACTTAGGTTCCTTCACAAGATATGTTCCTCTATGTCTTAGGGACTCCCAGGTACAATTTCATAATTTTTTAATATTAGTATAGTGAGTTATGGTCAATGAATTGACCTGGACTCTTAATCCTATAAAGGCAATAGTCAAACTTTAGGGCAGTATGTTTGACCCTGTGCCAACAAAGGCTCAGTTCAAGATAGTGACTGCAAATCACTTTTTTGAGATTCTTAAATTCATAATTTGAGGATGGTTCCTAAAACAAAGTTGTAGCCCTATTTTTTAGGTTTCTAGAAAGGTATGGCTCATCTCAATTGGATATTTCTAGTGGGAGTTATGACTAAAAGACTGTTCTGGGGTCAAGTGAAGTTTGGTCAGATTGCGGGTTTTGATGCAGTGAATTATTCTAACTGTTTGACCTAGTTCTCTTATTTTTTGGGTTTTGGTCAAAACACCAATTTTATAGGTCTGTGTTTTGTGAACATTTTACCACTAGTATCATTACATTTGTGTTCTTGTAGACCAAGTTATGGTTATTTTTCCAAAACTGGTCGAGTGAGGTTAGGTCCAGTAGTTTCTGGGCAACCTAATTCTGGGCAGTTTTGTGACCCAACTTGGGCCAGTAATTTGGTTTGGTTTTTTGTATTTTTGGATTCAGTGGTCTTCATGAAAATTGTAGCCCTATATCTAAGCTTTCCAATGGTATTAAATTCAGGTCATTTGGACCAGTGTAGAGGGAGTTATGACCAAATGAACATGTACTATTCATTTGGTCATTTTCTGGGTTTGGTACAGGGTAATTCGGATTTGGGCAGTATTTAGGTCAAGTTTTGGACAGAATTTGAGAATGGTTTCTTCATGGAACATGGGCTATTTTGGGTCTAGTTTCACCTCTAATTGGCCTCATACCAATTGGAGTCACATATTTTCAGTTATGGTTTAAAACTCATGCTGGACTCATTGAGTCCCAAAACATGCAGAAAACAAGCACTCCCAATTTCAATTTCCTCCATCTTCCTTACTTTAATTGGCATGCATAGCACTTCTATAAGCAAAAATCTCAACTCAACCAAGTCAATTTCAAGCATTTACATAAATTCCCCACATCATATACATAAACCCTAATTCCAATCACCCAATTTTTCCAATCACCCAATTTATACAAACTCAACTCTTTTACACTTCTTATCATATCAACTATTCAAACATCCTTATGGAGCCATTTTTCATCATTTAAAAACAGTAAACCTCACAAGATTCATGGCTACCAAAATTAGGGTTTTTCAATTCCTTTTTATTTGTTTTCATTTTCATGAAATACTCACTCATCTCATCATTCTTAAAAGATTTAAAGAAGAGAGGGAGTGTTATTTTTGCACTTACCTTGTGACCCAACTTGCAAACTTCAATTTATCTTCTTCAAATAGGTATCTAAAGCTTCCTTATGGAGTGGGGAGAATTATTTGTGAAAAGAGCTATGGGTTTTAAAGGGTAAATGAAGAGGAAATCAAGCTTTAAACTTGATAACAATGGTGGGGAGGGAGAGACCAAGGGAGATGGCAAGTAGAGAGAGATAAGGGGAAGAAGAAGATGGTTGGTGGGGGTTTTGTCTCTTGTGGGTATTTATATATATACATTTATGTGTACTTAATTTTTTTTAAAAAAATTTTATAAGCCTTTTTTTTTCTTTTCTTTTCTTTTCTCATTTTCCAATTCATTTCATAAATTTTTAATTTATGTTAATTATTTTATTCTCTCAATTTTTAATTTGACATTTAGGTCAAAATTCACCTCTGGAGGGTGAAATGAGCAAAATGCCCTTTGGGGTGCATATCAGATTATTTTTATTATTTTTGTATCAATTAATAAATTCTATAAATTTTATTTTATTTTCTCCAACTTTTCTTTAACATCTTTAATGTCATTTTTACCTAAATAAACCTTAAAATTAGATCTCAAAATTATTTCCTATATATATTAAATTTTTCTTTACATTTATTTCATTAATTTAGGTCTCTTTACTATAGTTTTAGTGTAGTTTTAGACATTCTGACTGTCCGAACAGACATTAGTTGCTGGAATAGTTGAATGTACGGACTACCTACGGTGTGGGCATTACAGATGTGATATAGTCCAATAAACTTATACTAAAATAAGTCAGCTAGCATGCCATGTAAGCAGATATATACTTTTCGAAAATTAATTTCAAAATTTATATGAAATTTTTATAAAATTTGAAATCTAAGCCTATTGTGTCAAAAAAGAAAGTTTTAGATTTGATTGCCAAAATACACAAAGTTTACCTTATTTTTTATAATTAGGTTAATTATAAAAATAAAAAATTGGTAAAACTTACTGTACTAATTTTTTTTAATTATATTAGCTTAAGTTTTATATGGATAAAGATATCATAATTGCATTATTTAAAACATTCATTTTTTACCATTATATTGAATATGTAAAATACTTTCTTTTAATTGAAAATAAATCTCATTGAAATTTTTTAAAACAAATTAAGTCAGCTAGCATGCCACATAAAACAGATATATATTTCTTGTAAATTAATTTCAAATTTTAGATGAAATTGTTATAAAATTTTGAAATCTAAGCCTATTGTGTCAAAAAAGAAAGTTTTAGATTTGATCACCAAAATAAACAAAGTTTAGCTTATTTTATAATTAGGTCAATTATAAAAATAAAAAATTAGTAAAACTTATTGTATTAATTTTTTTAATTAGATTAAGTTTTATATGGAAAAGGATATCATCATTGTATTATTTAAAACATTTATTTTTTTACCATTATATGGAATATGCAAAATAATTTCTTTTAATTGAAAATATATCTCACTTGAATTTTTGAAAATAAATACAATGCTTTGCTTACGTAAGATAATACGTGTATATAATTTTAATCGTTAATAAATTAGTCGTTAAAATTTAATCTTTAAAATTATATACACGTATTATCTTACGTAAGCAAAGCATTGTATTTATTTTCAAAAATTCGAGTGAGATATATTTTCAATTAAAAGAAAGTATTTTGCATATTCAATATAATGGTAAAAAAATAAATGTTTTAAATAATGCAATGATGATATCCTTTTCCATATAAAACTTAATCTAATTAAAAAAAATTAATACAATAAGTTTTACCAATTTTTTATTTTTATAATTGGCCTAATTATAAAATAAGCTAAACTTTGTGTATTTTGGTGATCAAATCTAAAACTTTCTTTTTTGACACAATAGGCTTAGATTTCAAAATTTTATAACAATTTCATCTAAATTTTGAAATTAATTTACAAGAAGTATATATCTGTTTTATGTGGCATGCTAGCTGACTTAATTTATTTTAAAAAATTTCAATGAGATTTATTTTCAATTAAAAGAAGTATTTTACATATTCAATATAATGGTAAAAAATGAATGTTTTAGATAATGCAATGATGATATCGTTATCCATATAAAACTTAAGCTAACATGATTAAAAAAAAAAATTAATACAGTAAGTTTTACCAATTTTTTATTTTTATAATTAACCTAATTATAAAAAATAAGCTAAACTTTGTGTATTTTGGCTATCAAATCTAAAACTTTCTTTTTTGACACAATAGGCTTAGATTTCAAATTTTATAACAATTTCATATAAATTTTGAAATTAATTTACGGAAAGTATATATCTGCTTATGTGGCATGCTATCTGACTTACTTTAGTATAAGTTTATTGGACTATATCACATCTGTAACTCCCTCACCATCGGTAGTCCGTACATTCTACAGTTCCAGCGATTAATATCTATTCGGACAGTCAGAATATCTAAAACTACACTTAAACTATAGTGAAGAGACCTAAATTAATGAAATAAATGTAAAAAAAATTTGAATAAATATAGGAAATAGTTTTGGGACCCAATTTCAAGGTTTATTTAGGTCAAAATGACATTAAAGATGTTAAAGAAAAGTTAGAGAAAATAAAATAAAATTTAGAGAATTTATTAATTGATATAAAAATAATAAAAATAACCCGATATGCACTCCAAAGGGCATTTTGGTCATTTCACCCCCCAGAGGTGAATTTTGACCTAAATGTCAAATTAAAAATTGAGAGAATAAAATAATTAACATAAATTAAAAATTTATGAAATGAATTGGAAAATGAGAAAAGAAAAGAAGAAGAAAAGAAAAGAAAAGAAAAGAAAAAGGCTTATGAAATTAAAAAAAAAAAATTTAAGTACACCTAAATGTATATATATAAATTCCCACAAGAGACAAAACCCCACCAACCATCTTCTTCTTCCTCTTCTCTCTCTCTCCTTGCCATCTCCCTTGGTCTCTTCCTCCCCACCATTGTTATCAAGCTTAAAGCTTGATTTCCTCTTCATTTACCCATCAAAACCCATACCTCTCTTAACAAATAATTCTCCCCACTCCATAAGGAAGCTTTAGATACCCATTTGAAGAAGAGAAATTGAAGTTTGCAAGTTGGGTCACAAGGTAAGTGTAAAAATACCACTCCCTCTCTTCTTTAAATCTTGTAAGAATGATGAGATGAGTGAGTATTCCATGAAAATGAAAACAAATAAAAAGGAATTGAAGAACCCTAATTTTGGCAGCCATGAATCTTGTGAGGTTTGCTGTTTTCAAATGATGAAAATGGTTCCATAAGGATGTTTGAATAGTTGATATGATAAGAAGTGTAAAAGAGTTGAGTTTGTGTAAATTGAGTGATTGGAATTAGGGTTTATGTATATGATGTGGGGACTTTATGTAAATGCTTGAAATTGACTTGGTTGAGTTGAGATTGTTGCTTATAGAAGTGCTATGCATGCCAATTGAAGTAAGGAAGATGGAGGAAATTGAAATTGAGAGTGCTTGTTTTCTGCAGGTTTTGAGACTCAATGAGTCCAGCATGAGTTTTGAACCATAACTGAAAATATGTGACTCCAATTGGTATGAGGTCAATTGGAGATGAAACTAGACCCAAAATAGCCCATTTTCCATGAAGAAACTATGCCCAAATTCTGTCCAAAACTTGACCTAAATACTGCCCAAATCCGAATTACCCTGCACCAAACTCAGAAAATGACCAAATGAACAGTACATGTTCATTTGGTCATAGCTCTCTCTACACTAGTCCAAATGACCTGAATTTGATACCATTGGAAAGCTTAGATATAGGGCTACGATTTTTATGAAGACCACTGAACCCAGAAATGCAAAAAACCAAACCAAATTGCTGGCCCAAGTTGGGTCACAAAACTGCCCAGAATTAGGTTACCCAGAAACTGCTGGACCTAACCTCACCCAACCAGTTGTGGAAAAATGACCATAACTTGGTCTACAAGAACTCAAATGTAATGAAACCAGTGGCAAAATGTCCACAAGACACAGACCTACAAAATTGGTGTTTTGACCAAAATCCAGAAAATAAGAGAACTAGGTCAAATAGTTAGAATAATTCACTACATCAAAACCTGCAATCTGACCAAAGTTCACTTGACCTCAGAACAGTGTTTTAGTCATAACTCCCATTAGAAAAATCCAATTGAGATGCGCCATACCTTTCCAAAAACCAAAGAAATAGGGCTACAACTTTGCTTTAGGAACCATCCTTAAATTATGAATTTAAGAATCTCAAAAAGTGACCTGCAATCACTATCCTGAGCTGAGCCCCTGTTGGCACAGGGTACATGAACCCAGGTCAGTTAATTGGCCATAAATAATTACAAAAAACTTGAAAAATTGTGATACAAATTTCTCAATGATCATTAGAAATAGGGTAACAATTTTTATGAAGATCACCATGCATAAAAGTGACTGCAATCTATTCCATTAATTAGGTAAAATTTAAGTCCAAAAGCTGCCTAGTTAAGGAACCAGAATCTGGGAATGAGTCAGTTATGGTTATCCGACCATAACTTGAGTTATAAAAATCAAATTGAAATAATTCAAAAGGGAAAATAAAGATAAGACATAGGGGAACAACTTCCATGAAGGAAGTGTAGCCAAACAGTGGCTGCAAACTGATCATATGGATAGGTAAAATGAGACACAAAAACTAAAACTGAAGAAGGGTCCATGATATAAATTATCTTATGGTAGGGAATTTAACTCTAACAAGCTATTAAACACTAAACCACATGAAAGGGTATGTGGGACCTATTTTCCCACTACAAAGTGATATGTACATTTCAAAGAAATAAGTAATAATATGTAATTGCTCAATTTGATATGTAAAGTCAAAATAGTGAAACTGAACCTAAAGAAAGGTTCTTGAATTAAATTGTTTTTAGTAAGGACTTATCCCTAGTAAGTCACTACATGCTAAATTACATGAAATAGGTATGTGGGACCTACTTTCTCACTACAAGGTGACATGAAATTAGTTGATACATAAAATATAAATTTACCTAAATGGTTTGCTAAACGCATAAGTCATAGGAAAATACACTTGGAACCTATGTTTTCATCATATATGAAATAACAATACTATAAATATGTATAGTACATGACATAAAATAATGAGAGTGATAAATACATAAAATAATGGCTGTCTAACCGGTATATTTCCGTGTATCCAGTATTATAGTTTGTTATAGGTTACTTAGGCATAAAAATACAGATATGACATAAAATATACCGATATGACATAAAATACAGATATGATATGAAATACACTGATACGACATAAAATACATTGATATGATTCCAAAGACTCTAATATGAGTTTAAAAAGCTAGATAATGAAATTAATACCCAGAAAAGATACTGATAATTAATTTATTTCCAAAGTATAGAAAAGTCATAAATGACTTAGACTGTATGAGAAATGAATAGAAAAGATACTGATAATTAATTTATTTTCAGAGTACAGAAAAGTCATAAATGACTTAGACTATACAAGAAATGAACAGAAAAGATACTGTTAAATTTAACTGTTCCCAAAGTTTAGGAAATTTATAAATGTCTTAGAATTGATGACAAATTCACTGATGTGAATTTAACGAGACTGAAAATGAAATATATGTATAGATAAGATCCTGATAAATATATTGATTCCAAAGTGCTATAAGATATGCAATTGACCTAGAATTATGAAATTACACATATTATTGTCATTTTAAATCATTTAGTTATTCTGCTTTAAGATTATGCACCACTAAGCAATTTGTTTAGCGCGTTGGATTTTTCACAGCGTAGGTACTGGAGATCAGCAGCCGCCATAGTAGTGATCGGACAGAGCTCCAAGCAGATCTGCCACAGTCCAGAGTCACCTCACCAGTCTTTTGTATTTTGGTAGGGCCCATGTATAGACTAGTATTTTGATTCATTATGTCTAATCATGATGTAATTACTAGTTATGATGTATTCCATTTTGGACTTGTAATTAAACTTTGAGATTGCAATAAAAACTTGTAATTTATTATCTATAAATTTCTATATGAATGCAATAGATGATACTTCATTTTGAGATCTCATAAATAGTTGTGAAAGATATGATAAAAGAGAATATGTGACGCCCCTTACCTCTCTACTGTATAGCTGAGCAAGAAATGCCACATTCAGTGCCGGAGTACCCTATCTTGTTTTATCATATCTATTGTAAACTTTTAATACCATTTAAAAGTAGTAATCCATGTGTAGAATTTTTTTTTTTATATCTTATTTATGTAGAGACCCGGACAGAGCCTCCCCTATTTTATTAGCATCTGGCGGGTTTCCACTAATCACCTGTTACATGTTCATATTTATTTTACACATTTTCATATCATATTCTCTTTTATTATATCATTCACAATATTTATGAGATCCCAAAAAGTATTATCGATTGTATTCATAGAGAAATTCATAGATAATAAATTACAAGTTTACATTATAATCTCAAAATGGAATACATCATGTGTTTATGTACAATGAACAAAAAGTATAAAATCTAGACATACATGGGCCCTACCAAAAAGAAATACAACTATAGAGGTGACTAGTAAACACTGGCAGTAACTGCTAGGACTGATCTCCCATACTTACGCAATGAAAAACCAACGCGCTAAGCATAACGCTTAGTGGTGCATAATTTATAATGACAATAATTTAACAATTGAAATAATAATTGCAATTCATAATTTTTGGGCTTTTTACATTTTTATTGCACTTTAAAAACAATAAAAATTATTGGGATCTTTTCTGTTTACTTATTGTGTATTCAGTATTAATTAATCATTATCAATGCCCCAGAAACCTATAACAAACTATAAGAGCTGGATACAAGGGAGTATATGGGTTAGACAGCCATATGTCTACCATGTATACATCTGTCAGGCACGAGGCCAGCTGTCGAGCACGAGACCCGCTGTCAGGCTTGTAAAGCCAGAAGTAAAGTAGGCACAATGGCCAGTAAGTAGGCGTATAGACTGTAGAACAATCATACCAGACATATATTGTCAGTTCATGATTTTCTCGGTAGGCAGTACTGCTATCTGTAGTCTCTAATTGGTATACCAATTTATCTAAACTAAATAAATAAGTCTAGGTATACTATGGACAATTAAATATTTTTAATTATTTTAGTACTATTCACTATTACTATTTTCTGGTACTGTTCAGTGGTACCATTAATTTCATTTTAATAGGACATTAGTCCCACTTTACATATTCATATCATTTTTAATATTTAATTAGCCTTATGAGTATTTTAATTACCATGTATAACATTTTTCCTATGAACCTTTCTTTAGGCTCATTTTGATATATTATCTTTATCTAGGAATTTGGCTTGGTTAGGATGCCTATTTGGTCACACTTCCTTCATAACAATTGCTCCTCTTTGTTTAAACTTGAATTTCAGTTTTTGAATCACTCAATTTGGGGTTATAGAGCTCAAGTTATGATTAAAATACCATAACTGGTCCATTTGCCTCTAAGCTGTCTAGAATTGGCAATTCCTGATCAATAAACTTTGACCAATCATTTGATCATTTTATGGTCATTTTTAGACTTAGGTTCCCTCATAAAATTTGTTCCTCTATGTCTTAGGGACTCCCAGGTACAATCTCATAATTTTTCAAGCTTGGTGTAGTGAGTTATGGTCAATGTATTGACCTAGACTCTCAATCCTATAAAGGCAATAATCAAACTTCAAGGTAGTATGTTTAACCCTCTTTATAGGGTCTTTACACTTAGAATTTGGCAAAGGTGTTTAAATTAATGTTGTAGCCCTAAGTATCATGTTTCCATATCATATTGGCAAATCTCAAATGGAATTTCCTAGTGAGAGTTATGGCCAAATGAACACACGGGTATCAAATGGCATTGTGGATTCAACTTAACATTTTTCAGATTTCAATTCCTAACTTTGGCAAATATTTTCCCTAGGATGCAATGGGTTTTGGAGCTTGGTCAAAACATAAAAATTATTGAGCTATGTCTTATAAAACTTTTGGCACTGGTTTCTGTAACGCCCTCACTATAGGTAATCCATACATTATACTGTTCTGACGACTAATGTCTGTTCGAATAGTCAAAATGTCTGGAACTACACCTAAACTATAGTGAGGAGGTATAAACTAATGAAATAAATATTAAAAAAATATAGAAAAAATTTTGAGAAATAAAATAAAATTTAGAGAATTTATTAATTGGTATAAAATAATAAAATAACCCGATGAGCACCATGAAGGGCATTTTGGTCATTTCACCCCTAGAGGTGAATTTTGACCTAAATGTAAAATTAAAATTAGGAAATAAAATAATTAACATAAATTAAATTTATGAATTTGAATTTGGAAAATGAGAAGAGAAAGAAGAAGAAAAGAAAAGAAAAGAAAAGGAAAGAAAAGAAAAGAAAGGAAATAGATTTATGGCATTTAAAAAAAAATTAAAGTACAATAATTATAGAATATGTAAAAGACACAAAAGACAAAAATTCACCAACCACAAGTCTTCTTCATCTTCCTCTTCTCTCTCTTTGAGCCGACACCATGGAAGCTCTCTCTCCCTCCATTTTCTTCTTTCTCAAAGCTTGATTTCCCAAGCTTTCTCCCCATAAAACCTTAACCTCCCTTCACAAAAAATACTCCCCACATCCTAAGGAAGCTATATATACCAAAAAGAAGCAAGAAATTTGAAGTTTAGCAAGACACCCAAAAAGGTTAGTGCTTTAAACTTTTAATCTCCTCTTTAAGCATGAATATCATGCTAAATCAAGTGAAAATTTGCATGAAATTGAAAAGAAAATTTGAAAGAAAGAACTCTTGATTTTTGGCAGCCATGGAACTTGAAGTTTGTTGCTTTTAAGTAATGAAAAAAAAAAGGTTCCATGAGAATGTGTGATGAGTTGAAATGTTGGGAGTTGATTGTGTAGGGTTTGTGTAAATTTGAAACTTTGGAAACTAGGGTTTGTGTAAATAATTGAGAACCTTGTGTAAATGCATGAATTTGACCTAATTGAGTTGAGATTGATGCTTATAGAAGTGTCATATATGCTTATTTGGAGTTTGGAAGAAGGAGGAGATTAAAATTGGGAGTGTCAATTTTCTGCCGGTTGTGTTGTTGTTGAATCCAGTAGATTTTTATTGCCATAACCCATTTTGGGACATCCAAACCTTCATTTTTCAAGAAGGAACCCTGCCCAAATTTTGTCAAAATCATGACCAATTCTCTGCCCCAAACCGGATGACCAAACACTGAAACCCAGAAAATGACCAAATGAATAGTACATGTTCATTTGGTTATAACTCTCTCTATACTGGTCCAAATGACCTAAAATTTAATCAATGGAAAGCTTAGACATAGGGCTACACTTTTCGTGAAGACCACTTGACCCAGTTTTGCCTTTAACCAAGTCAAATTGTTAGCACAAGTTGGGTCACTAAAATTGCCAACCCCGAAATTGTCCAAAATACTGTTTCTTTGGTATGCTTGACCAGTTTTGGCAAAAATGCCATAACTTGGTCTCCAAAGCTGCAAATTGAGTGAAACTAGTGCCAAAAGTTTTATAAGACATAGCACAACACTTTTTATGTTTTGACCAAGCTCTAGAAACCATTGCATCTTAGGGAAAATATTAGCCAAAGTTATGAATTGAAATCGGGAAAATGTTAAGTTGAACCCAGAATGCCATTTGATACCCGTGTGTTCATTTGGCGATAACTCCCACTAGAAAATTCCAGTTGAGATGTGCCAATATGATCTGGAAACATGATACTTAGGGCTACAACATTGATTTAGACACCTTTACCAAATTCTAAGTGTAAAGACCCTAAAAAGAGGAACAAACATACTTCCCTGAAGATTGACTATTGCCTTCATAGGATTAAGAGTCCAGGTTAATACATTGACTATAACTCACTATACCAAGCTGAAAGCCACTCTTTTCAATGGGCAAAGCCACTTTTCATGGGTAAAGCCAAATAAAATTCTCACAATACTCCTATTTATAGTGTTAGCCACTCCAATTCTAATCTAATTAAGAATCTCACTTAATTTAGGAATAATACGAAAATAAGAATTCTACTCTATATAAGAAATACACCTCCCTCGATATTTTTTCCACTCAAATTAGGAAAATGTCTTCCAAATCAACTAGGATTTTAGGTCATAAATCAAATATTTTGTAATACTCATCGAGTTTTAGACAAGTTCAGATAATTTAGTGTAAATTTTAATCAAATTTAAGACAAGTCGGAAGTTGAGAATAATAATTGGGATTAAGTTTAGGTAAGGTAATTTTCATAGGTATTTTATCTATCGCCATCCCTATTCCTAGTTCTTATGGATTCATTCGAATCTCTACAATTAAAGGGTGCAAACTCCTATCAGGACTAGTTTTGTCTAACACATATTGACCGCCCCAAATTATCATATTTCGTGGTGGTATCGGGTGGGATACCCATGAAATTAAACATATATATTTAAACTCAAACTCCATTATACGTATAACATCAGAACTTGTTTAAAATTCAATCAAAATTTACCTTTTATTATACATACTGTCCCAATCCCATTTATACTAGCACAATATAGAATGGATACTCGATCCCAAACCTAAAATATTAAAAAAATTATGTGTTGGATGTGGCATCAAGCCTATGAGTGTATTCTTTCATAAGACTCATCAAGAAAAATTCTTCCCAAACGCTTTGGTCTCTCTAAATCTGTAACAATGACAATAGGAACAAAATCTAATATGTATATGTTGAACTTAACCTTGAAGTTGTAGGAATATTAGGGTTTATGCCAAACCCTACTTAAGGGTTAAGGCTCCTATACATAGGGTGTGCGTTTGATGTTTAGTTGGAAAAAAAAAAAAGAAAAAAGAAAAAAGAGAAATAGGATCAAGATTATTTCTTCGAATTTCTTCATAGTTGTATACTATGAATTGAAATTGCTTTTATCTCATTTAATTAATTTTGTTCATTTTCTTAATTTTTGTATTCTATTTTTTTTTTATCTTTCAATTAAGTATTTTTATTTATTTTCCAATAATTATGACGTTATAGTGTTAGATGCAGCTATAGAATTTTAAGCTCATACAAGGATAAATTTAATAACCATTAGGTTAATTATTTGTATCTAAATTCATACATTCAATATATACACTTTAATTAATTTTTCACAAATCTTGATATAAATATTTGATCTAATGTTATTAAACTCACTACCATATAAAATCGAACTTACATTAGATGCACTGTATTATTATATTATTATTTCACAAAAAAAAATTCCATGTATAATAGCAAATGAATTCTACACATATCAACTATTAATTAATCCTCGTTTTTAACAACGCAAATAATACTTGGCTTGCTTTTATGCTTTTGAAATCACAAGTAAAATGATGTAAATTAAGATTCAATTTTTCTAATAGGTATAAATATACATTCATTCATTTAATGCACTTTTTGCATTCAATAAAATTTATTTAATGTATAACAATTATATAGGAAATTATAATTTTGATGATATATGTACCTTTACCCATATTAATGGGGTGCTTTTATTATAAAAATTGTTGTTTTTTATATGAATGGAGTACATTAAATAAATTTTAATGAGTACATATTTATAATAATTAAAAAAATCGATTAAACTTTTATTGCATATCCTTAAAATCCATGTCCATGAAAACACATCAAACAACATAACAAGAAATTGTGTGTGTATATATATGTGTGTGTGTGTATATATATATATATATATTGAGGCTAATCGAAACAAATGACAACTCTAAAAGTTTTCATTTTCCTTTATCTAGGTTGACTATATATACACCTTAATATAAAAAAGTTAATAAAATTATAAAGTCCTAATTATAAAAATAATCTAAATCCCTATATATTTTGGCAATTTAACCTAATTTTTTTTAGCACATTATATAGGCTAGATTATAAAATTAATAAAAAGATTATTTAAATTTTCAAATTAATTTGGACAGTGTATCATTGCTGACTTGGCATTGCAATATTATAAATCTATAGGACTCACATGCCACATCACTTAAAAAAATTTCTAACCATAATTTTTTATCTTTAACTTTGATTATCTAAAGATAATGGTGTAATTACTTATAAGAATATAATTTAAACCTAAATAATAAATACAAATTAATGAATTAATTTAGGGCTAAAACGTAAAGAAAATTTAAAACAAAAACTTCATAATGACATTCAAAAAAAAAATAAATTTGAAAAAAAGTCATTCCATTGAACAACAGTAAGAGAATTGTTAAAGGACCTTGAGTGAGAGCATACACCAAGCTCCGTGTCAAATCTCCAACGATTCCATTGAATTCCAACAACAATACCTATAGCATTTTCCTAAAGGTTTTTTAATGGCTACAAATTTGTATCTGTTAAAATTTATTTAATGCGCTTTACTAACATGGTAAATTTTAATTTATAATTCATTAAATGATTTTTATAATAATCATATATACTCGTTAATGTTTATTTAATATACCGCACTGGCACAGATAATTACAATTTTAATGATAAATGAACCCCACTAGTAAGGAAAAGGTACACTTATCATTTTAATGGGTGCAAAGGGAAAAAAAAAAAACAAAAACTTAATGGGTGCGTATTTGCACCAGTTAGAAAAACTATTCATTAAATGTAATTTGCTGTGTTCATATATCAATTATACAAGACATCAATTTTTCTCCCATGGAAGAAAGAGTAGATGAGAGGAAAAGACAAGGGACTATTGATTTGCTCTATTCATATATCAATAATATAAGACGCTGCATTTCATTTTTAATTTAGGGCTTATATTATTTTTTTCTTAGGTAATTACAATTTTATTAAGAAAAAATTATAATTTTTGTTTTAATTTCAATTGATGTGATATAGTCCAATAAACTTATACTAAAGTAAGTCAGTTAGCATGCCACATAAATAAATATATACTTCCCATAAATTAATTTCAAAATTTATATGAAATTGTTATAAAATTTGAAATCTAAGCCTATTGTGTCCAAAAAGAATGTTTTAGATTTGATCGCCAAAATATACGAAGTTTAGCTTATTTTTTATAATTAGGTCAATTATAAAAATAAAAAATTGGTAAAACTTACTGTATTAATTTTTTGTAATTAGCTTAAGTTTTATATGGAAAGCGATATCATCATTGCATTATTTAAAACATTCCATTTTTATCATTATATTAAATATGTAAAATACTTTCTTTTAATTTAAAATATATCTCTCTAAGATTTTTTAAAATAAATTAAGTCAGCTAGCATGCCACGTAAAACAGATATATACTTCTTGTAAATTAATTTCAAAATTTAGATGAAATTATTATAAAATTTTGTAATCTAAGCCTATTGTGTCAAAAAGAAAGTTTTAGATTTATCACCAAAATACACAAAGTTTAGCTTATTTTATAATTAGGCCAATTATAAAAATAAAAAATTAGTAAAACTTATTGTATTATTATTTTTTAATTAGATTAAGTTTTATATGGAAAAGGATATCATCATTGCATTATCTAAAACATTCATTTTTTTACCATTATATTGAATATGCAAAATAATTTCTTTTAATTGAAAATATATCTCACATAGATTTTTGAAAATAAATACAATGTTTCGCTTACGTAAGATAATACGTGTATATAATTGTAGCCGTTGATAAAAGTAAAAGTTATATGAAATTCACACTTGGACGATTGAGATTATACAATCGTGAAGTAGCATATAATCCTTGGGCCATAAGAAAACCAAACACTATGCTATGCAACCATAAATGGTAATATGCCTTTTAAGGGTCTCATGAACTATGGATGACAAAGAAAATCCCTATAAATCAGACTCTCCTTGATCCCTCATCCTTCATAAGCCATTTAGAAATTATTTTTTCTTTTTGCAAGTCCAATTTTTGTTTGCAAACTTTTCATTTTTTCTCCATCATCATGTCTGGCTCTGGTCAGAACTCAAGCCGCGGAAACTCCATAGAATCTACCCAAATTCTGTGTGACAAATGTAACCGTGTCATATTTGGCATCGAACTAGAAAACAACAAAAGAGGGTCTTTTGATCGTTCGACAAAAAGTATTTTTCCAAGTGTCCTACCACCAAACAGCGAGGCCACCTGTCTGTGTGCACCTCCACCACCTCCTCCCCAATCAACGGTAGCAGAAATGCCAGCACCTCAAGTCTCGCTTATAAAGAGTGTTTTACCAACTTTGCCTGAGCAGCAGCAGATTCAAGCTCCTCCTTTAGTGATTGATTTAACACAAAGTGATGGAGAAGAAAAGGATAGTTCGGCAGGTGCCTCAAAAGTGATTGATTTAACACAAAGTGATGGAGAAGAAAATGATAGTGTGAGTGCACATGAGGACTCTTTTGAAGGTGATATTGATGACATTTGTAGCAGCTGCAGTAGCAACAGCATCCATTGAGGAAGTGAAGTTGAGCTTATTAGTTTAATTAACCTTGCATACATATCATAAATGAATCAATTGGTGTGCTGCTAAGAGTCAGAGTCATGCAAGGTACTAATACTTATTGTCTTTTTATTAGGGTCAAGTCTCTGCTATAGCAGGTGGTCTAGTTTGAATAAATGTAATTGTAATCTCTTTTTCGTTCATGCTGGTAATGAATTAATCCGTGTACCTTTTTCTTTTCCATTTCACAGTATTAATTTCTATCTAATCTACTTTTATGATTCTCTAATTATTCAAGATTTGGTCACCAACAATATAAGATGATTGTTGTAATTTAGTCACTAATAAATCATTTTTACCAAATTTCGACAATAACTTCCTATAAAAATCTGATAAGATATCCATTCAACTTAAAATTAATTTTATATTTTTACTTATTTTGATGAGAAACTCAATAGAAAATTGACACATTCAATGTATAGCTAATTTTTATAATATAAGAAAAATAAAATAAGATTCTTATATTGGTTTGGTATATATACTAATGATGTGATCCATGGTAACAATTTTTATCTTGATCTTCTAATGAAAATTGGCTTAGGAAGCAACAAATAATGATCCACTTGGCCTGATGCTATAACGATGACTAAAATTGTTGAGGTGTCCTATGAGGTGGAAGATTAATAGAGAATATTGTTCTTCTTTGCAAGAAATTTTCTTTTTTTCTTTTTTTAAGTGTATCCTATATCCATCAAACTAATCACTCATAATCTCCAAAAATAATTTGAAAATCCAAAAAGACAAGTAACGAGATTTGATCTCTCAAACTCAAACCTAGCTAAAATTTTACCATCTCCGGGTCTCAGTGTTAACCATCCAACTAACACCTTATTGGCACGTATATAATTTCAATAATCAGCAAAATTACTAAAATTGCAAATTTTCCAATCTGACCACATATGTACGGTGTGGTCATATAATATCTTATTTAGAGTTTGTTGTGTTGTCACTTTAATATGAAAGGAAAATATGCATCGTACAATTTTAAAAGATATCCAGTAAGTAGCTAAGTTAACCACTGCAAAAGAACATATATGCATACAGCGCATTCTTAATATTGGTGTAAGCAATCAAATCAGCTTTATGTCCAGGATTTTGAGAACATATGGGCCTAAAGTGAAAATTGAAATTTAATTAAAAGGAGAGAAATAAAAAAAAATTACTCATTAAAAAAGAAAATGGATTAAAAACAAGGAAACATAATTAATTTGGTTGTTGTGGTAATCAATAGGTGCAAAGAAGCATCGTCAATAACTTTATTGAAATTTAATTAATTTTTTCTTTTCAGTATGAGATCCTTTGTGCACTAAACATGCCCATTTGTTAATCTAGTTTCTTTTTTTTTTTGAAAAAAAAAATTCTGGTGTTGATGATTTTGGATTGACATGTCCTACTTTGTTGGGGTGTGCAATTACTCATCTTAGATGAATATTTTCTTTTTTTTCATTTATGGTTATTTCCTATAGATTTTGTGACGCCCCTTACCCGTCTACCGTATAGCCGAGCAAGAAGTGCCACATTCGGTGCCGGAGCACCCTATCTTGTTTTATCATATCTATTGTAAACTTTTGATGTCATTTAAAATATGTATTCTATGTATAGAAAATTTTTTTTTCTTTTATATATATCTTATTTCTGTGGAGACCCGGACAGATCCTCCTCTGTTTTATTAGCATCTGGCGGGTTCCACTATCACGTGTTAACATATTCATAGTCATCTCACATATTTCCATATCATATTCTCTTTTATCATATCATTCACAACTATTTATGAGATCTCAAAATGAAGTGTCATCTATTGCATTCATATGGAAATTCATAGATAATAAATTATAAGTTTTCATTTCAAGTCCAAAATAAAATACATCATAAACTAGTAATTACATCATGACTAGAAATAATGAACCAAAATACTAGTCTATACATGGGCCCTACCAAGATACAAAAGACTGGTGAGGTGACTTTGATCGGTGGCAGATCTGGTCGGAACACTGTCTAAATACTACTATGGCGACTGCCGATCTTCAGTACCTACGCGATGGAAAACCAACGCGCTAAGCATAACGCTTAGTGGTGCATAATTTATAATAACAATAATTAAACAATTGAAATAATATTTACAAATCATAAATTCTGGGTCTTTTACATTTTTTTATTACACTTTGGAAATAATTAAAATTATTGGGATATTTCCTGTTTACTTATTGTATATTCAGTATTAATTAATTATTATCAATGCCCAAGAAACCTATAACAAATTATAAAAGCTGGATACACGGGAGTATACGGGTTAGACAGCCATATGTCTACCCTGTATACATCTGTCAGGCACAAGGCCAGCTGTCGGGCACGAGACCCGCTGTCAGGCTTGTAAAGCCAGAAATAAAGTAGGCACAATGGCCAGTAAGTAGGCATATAGCCTGTAGAACAATCATACCAGACATATATTGTCAGTTTATGATTTTCACGGTAGGCAGTACTGCTATCTATAGTCCCTAATTGGTATACCAATTTATCCAAACTAAATAAATAAGTCTAGGTATACTATGGGCAATTAAACATTTTTAATTAATTTAATACTATTCATTATTACTATTTTCTAGTACTGTTCATTGGTACCATTAGTTTCATATTAATAGGACATTAGTCCCAATTTACATATTCATATCATTTTTAATATTTAATTCTCCTTATGAGTATTTTAATTATCATATATAGCATTTTTCCCATGAACCTTTCTTTAGGTTCATGTTGATGTGTTATCTTTATCTAGGAATTTGACTAGGTTGGGATGTCTATTTAATCACAATTCCTTCATAAGAATTGCTCCTCTATGTTTAAACTTGAATTTCAGTTTTTGAATCACTGAATTTGGGGTTATAGAACTCAAGTTATGGTCAAAATACCAAATGAATAGTATTTTGGGACATTTTCTGGGTTGGCAGTTTCAGTGACCCAACTTGTGCTAACAATTTGAATTGGTTAAAGGCAAAACTGGGTTAAGTAGTCTTCATGAAAAGTGTAGCCCTATGTCTAAAATTTCCATGGGTAAAATTTTAGGTCATTTGGACCAGTATAGAGAGAGTTATGACCAAATGAACACGTACTGTTCATTTGGTCATTTTCTGGGTTGGCAGTTTCAGTGACCCAAATTGTGCTAACAATTTGAATTTGTTTAAGGCAAAACTGGGTTAAGTGGTCTTCATGAAAAGTGTAGCCCTATGTCTAAACTTTCCATGGGTAAAATTTTAGGTCATTTGGACCAGTATAGAGAGAGTTATGACCAAATGAACACGTACTGTTCATTTGGTCATTTTCTGGGTTGGCAGTTTCAGTGACCCAACTTGTGCTAACAATTTGAATTTGTTTAAGGCAAAACTGGGTTAAGTGGTCTTCATGAAAAGTGTAGCCCTATGTCTAAACTTTCCATGGGTAAAAGTTTAGGTCATTTGGACCAGTATAGAGAGAGTTATGACCAAATGAACACGTACTGTTCATTTGGTCATTTTCTGGGTTGGGTGCAGGGAAATCCGAATTTGGGCAGTATTTAGGTCAAGTTTTGGACAGAATTTGGGCATAGTTTCTTCATGGAAAATGGGCTATTTTGAGTCTAGTTTCACCTCTAATTGGCCTCATACCAATTGGAGTCACACTTTTTCAGTTATGGGTCAATAAACCCACTGGACTCATTGAGTCCAAACCTGCAGAAAATTGACACTTCCAAAACTCAATCTCCTCCAACTTCCTTACTTCAATTTGCATGCAATACACTTCTATAAGCAACAATCTCATCCCAATTAGGTCAAATTTCAAGCATTTACACAAAATCTCCAAGTCATGTACACAAACCCTAATTTCCAAGTTTCAAACTCAATCAATTCAATCCCTTTTCACTTCTCATGCATATAATCATATCAATCATTATCTCTAAACTCATTTACATTATTTGAACACAATAAAGCCCAACACATTTCATGGCTGCCAAAATTTGGGGACATCATGGGTTCATGAATTTCTTGTTAATTTCTTGAAATTTTCACTTATCTTAAGTCACTTTCAAGTATTAAAAGAAGAAGGAAGGGAGAAAAGCACTAACCTCTTGTGACCCAACTTGGAAATTTTCCCAAAACTTCAACTTTCCTTCTTCCTATGGGTACCTAGAGCTTCCTTATGATGTGGGCTAAATTTTTAATGAAGGGGACTATGGGTTTTGGGGAGTGAAAGCTTGGGAAATCAAGCTTTAAGCTTGATAACAATGGTGGGGAGGGAGAGACTAAGGGAGACAGCAAGGAGGAAGAGAGAAGAGGAAGAAGAAGATGGTTAGTGGGGTTTTGTCTCTTGTGGGTATTTATATATATACATTTATGTGTACTTTATTGTTTTTAAATTTCATAAATCTATTTCCTTTCTTTTCTTTTCTTTCCTTTCTTTTCTTTTCTTTCCTTTTCTTTTCTTTTCTTTTCTTCTTCTTTCTCTTCTCATTTTTCAATTTCAAATTCATAAAATTAATTTATGTTAATTATTCTATTTCCAAATTTTAATTTGACATTTAAGTCAAAATTCACCTCTAGGGGTGAAATGACCAAAATGCCTTTCATGGTGCCCATTGGATTATTTTTATTTTTTTATACCAATTAATAAATTCTCTAAATTTTATTTTATTTCTCAAAATTTTTTTCTATATTTTTTTAATATTTATTTCATTAATTTATGCCTCCTCACTATAGTTTAAGTGTAGTTCCAGACATCCTGTGTAATAGCCCGATCCTTCTCTAGTTAGTATTGTCCGCTTTGGCCCATGGGCCTCACGGATTTGTCCCTTGGGCCAAAGCGGACAATACTAACTGGAGAAGGATCGGGCTATTACAATTTGGTATCAGAGCTGGACTCCCTCTAGTATGGTGTGTGGTGCGAGGACGCACCAGGCGGAAGCTGGTGGGCTTGTCATGACCCAGGGATGGGGTTGGGACATGCTTGTTCAACCAGCTACGCACTGGGGTGGAAACTTCGTGTCCCACATCGGAAACGGGAAGAAAAGATTTGGGCCATATATGTGGAAGCCTTCCTCACCTGGTCAGCGTGCTTTTGGGAATGAAACCTCCCAAGGGACAAATCCGTGAGGCCCATGGGCCAAAGCGGACAATACTAACTGGAGAAGGATCGGGCTATTACAATTTGGTATCAGAGCTGGTCCGCGTGCAACCTTGAACGATGGTGGGGCAAACCTTAGCGAGGACGCTGAATCCCGTAAGGGGGGTGGATTGTAACACCCTAGGCAAATCCCACATCGACAAAACACGGGAGAGATGCTGGGTTCATAAGATGGAGGTTCCTAACCCCTATTGACGCGTTTTTTTTAATTGTCACACCCCGGCTTAGGGGGCCCCAGCTCAAGCCCCTCTATGGGTGGCCTTCTTGCCAGCGTACCCTTCTAGAGGCCGGACCTGCGACTCACAAGGTACTGTCCGCTTTGTGGAATTAAATCCCTTAACCTGCAGCTAGTATTCGAACCCTTACCAGTCACGGTTTGGCTGCGCCTCACCCCAATTGCGCAGCTGCCGCCCAATGGGTGAGAGGCGAAGCAAAACCGTGAGTGATAAGGGTTCGAATCCTAGCTCTGCTGGGCGAAGTGATTTAATTCCACAAAGCCGATACATTGTGAGTCGCAGTCCTCTAGAAGGGCACGCAGCAAGGCCACCCACCCATGGGGGGCTTGAGCCCCCCCCCCTGGTAACAATAAATTATAAGTTTTCATTTCAAGTCCAAAATAAAATACATCATAAACTAGTAATTACATCATGACTAGAAATAATGAACCAAAATACTAGTCTTTACATGGGCCCTACCAAAATACAAAAGACTGGTGAGGTGACTCTGATCGGTGGCAGATCTGGTCGGAACTTTGTCTAAATACTACTGTGGCGACTGCTGATCTTCAGTACCTACGCGATGGAAAACCAACGCGCTAAGCATAACGCTTAGTGGTGCATAATTTATAATAACAATAATTAAACAATTGAAATAATATTTACAAATCATAAATTCTGGGTCTTTTACATTTTTTATTACACTTTGGAAATAATTAAAATTATTGAGATATTTCCTGTTTACTTATTGTATATTCAGTATTAATTAATTATTATCAATGCCCAAGAAACCTATAACAAATTATAAAAGCTGGATACACGGGAGTATACGGGTTAGACAGCCATATGTCTACCCTGTATACATCTGTCACGCACAAGGCCAGCTGTCGGGCACAAGACCCGCTGTCAGGCTTGTAAAGCCAGAAATAAAGTAGGCATAATGGCCAGTAAGTAGGCATATAGCCTGTAGAACAATCATACCAGACATATATTGTCAGTTTATGATTTTCACGGTAGGCAGTACTGCTATCTATAGTCCCTAATTGGTATACCAATTTATCCAAACTAAATAAATAAGTCTAGGTATACTATGGGCAATTAAACATTTTTAATTAATTTAATACTATTCATTATTACTATTTTCTAGTACTGTTCATTGGTACCATTAGTTTCATATTAATAGGACATTAGTCCCAATTTACATATTCATATCATTTTTAATATTTAATTCTCCTTATGAGTATTTTAATTATCATATATAGCATTTTTCCCATGAACCTTTCTTTAGGTTCATGTTGATGTGTTATCTTTATCTAGGAATTTGACTAGGTAGGGATGTCTATTTAATCACAATTCCTTCATAAGAATTGCTCCTCTATGTTTAAACTTGAATTTCAGTTTTTGAATCACTGAATTTGGGGTTATAGAACTCAAGTTATGGTCGAAATACCAAATGAATAGTATTTTGGGACATTTTCTGGGTTGGCAGTTTCAGTGACCCAACTTGTGCTAATAATTTGAATTGGTTAAAGGCAAAACTGGGTTAAGTAGTCTTCATGAAAAGTGTAGCCCTATGTCTAAAATTTCCATGGGTAAAATTTTAGGTCATTTGGACCAGTATAGAGAGAGTTATGACCAAATGAACACGTACTGTTCATTTGGTCATTTTCTGGGTTGGCAGTTTTAGTGACCCAAATTGTGCTAACAATTTGAATTTGTTTAAGGCAAAACTGGGTTAAGTGGTCTTCATGAAAAGTGTAGCCCTATGTCTAAAATTTCCATGGGTAAAATTTTAGGTCATTTGGACCAGTATAGAGAGAGTTATGACCAAATGAACACGTACTGTTCATTTGGTCATTTTCTGGGTTGGCAGTTTCAGTGACCCAAATTGTGCTAATAATTTGAATTGGTTAAAGGCAAAACTGGGTTAAGTGGTCTTCATAAAAAGTGTAGCCCTATATCTAAACTTTCCATGGGTAAAATTTTAGGTCATTTGGACCAGTATAGAGAGAGTTATGACCAAATGAACACATACTGTTCATTTGGTCATTTTCTGGGTTGGGTGCAGGGAAATCCGAATTTGGGCAGTATTTAGGTCAAGTTTTGGACAAAATTTGGGCATAGTTTCTTCATGGAAAATGGGCTATTTTGAGTCTAGTTTCACCTCCAATTATCCTCATACCAATTGGAGTCACACTTTTTCAGTTATGGGTCAATAAACCCACTGGACTCATTGAGTTCAAACCTGCAGAAAATTGACACTTCCAAAACTCAATCTCCTCCAACTTCCTTACTTCAATTTGCATGCAATACACTTCTATAAGCAACAATCTCATCCCAATTAGGTCAAATTTCAAGCATTTACACAAAATCTCCAAGTCATGTACACAAACCCTAATTTCCAAGTTTCAAACTCAATCAATTCAATCCCTTTTCACTTCTCATGCATATAATCATATCAATCATCATCTCTAAACTCATTTACATTATTTGAACACAATAAAGCCCAACACATTTCATGGCTGCCAAAATTTGGGGACATCATGGGTTCATGAATTTTGTTAATTTTTTGAAATTTTCACTTATCTCAAGTCACTTTCAAGTATTAAAAGAAGAAGGAAGGGAGAAAAGCACTAACCTCTTGTGACCCAACTTGGAAATTTTCCCAAAACTTCAACTTTCCTTCTTCCTATGGGTACCTAGAGCTTCCTTATGATGTGGGCTAAATTTTTAATGAAGGGGACTATGGGTTTTGGGGAGTGAAAGCTTGGGAAATCAAGCTTTAAGCTTGATAACAATGGTGGGGAGGGAGAGACTAAGGGAGACGGCAAGGAGGGAGAGAGAAGAGGAAGAAGAAGATGGTTGGTGGGTTTTGTCTCTTGTGGGTATTTATATATATACATTTATGTGTACTTTATGTTTTTTAATTTCATAAATCTATTTCCTTTCTTTTCTTTTCTTTCCTTTCTTTCCTTTTCTTTCCTTTTCTTTTCTTTTCTTTTCTTCTTCTTTCTCTTCTCATTTTTCAATTTCAAATTCATAAAATTAATTTATGTTAATTATTCTATTTCCAAATTTTAATTTGACATTTAAGTCAAAATTCACCTCTAGGGGTGAAATGACCAAAATGCCTTTCATGGTGCCCATCGGATTATTTTTATTTTTTTATACCAATTAATAAATTCTCTAAATTTTATTTTATTTCTCAAAATTTTTTTCTATATTTTTTTAATATTTATTTCATTAATTTATGCCTCCTCACTATATGTCGACACCATATTTTGGCCGATCCCCAGAATCTATAAACTTCGAAACCGATCCCTAGCACTAAGTCTCTCCTTGCCATTTAACCACAGTTCCGATCTCTCTTCACAGAGAATTGAGTCAATGCTAAGCCTTACCGGTCTCTCAATCATTAACCGATCTCTCAAGCCAATTGTCAAATATCCTGACCAGTTAACTATATTCCCGAGCTCTCTTGTCAGACGAAATTGAATTAACACTAGAGCCTTGCTGCCAGTATTCATGGTCGACCTCCCTTTTAAAAGTTTAGGAATAATCAAGCTAAGGTTCCAATCCGGTTTAATGAAGATCCCGATCTTAGATGTTCAAATTTTCAATTAAGTTCCATTTAGCGTTGGTTCCTTACCAATCTCATGCATGTCGTGTTTTCCGATCTCTCACACTTAGGATAATAATCGCTTTCAGTTATTTCAATATACTCAGACAATCAAGTGTTTAGAAATTTTCCGATCACAACCATTCATTGAACAAAAGAGTCATTTCATTTCATTTCATTTCAGAATTTGTATAAGTTATTCGGCTGGGGGATCACCCCCAGCCTGATCTACATTTCGCTCACCCTCTCCCTCCTCCTCACTATCCTCACCCTCGCCCCCGGGAGCCAGGTCGGCCATCCAAGAGAAGTCCTCCTCTGGGTAACGCTTCTGGAGTTCGGCTAAGAGGTCCTGGTGAGCATTCACATAAGCACCTGCTATTCCTGTCACCATTTCTTCGTCTTTCGCCTTAAGCTCCTCGATAAGTTGAGCGACCTGAGAAGCGTCGTTGGCCCGAAGCGCTTGGACTTTCCCGAGAGCACGATCCCTTTCAGCCAGAACATGAGACTGTTCGGCCAGCTTGTCTTCATAGAACTTCGCCCGCCCCTCAACTTGAGATATGTAATCCTGAGTGGATAGGAGTTGGGATCGGAGAGAAGCCACTTCCTAATTCTTCTTCTCGATCTCCTTACCCAGGCGATGAGCCTTTTCCCGAACTATGTGCTGGTTCACCAGACACTCCACATTCAGGCTCATGGATCGAGTCAGGATCGAGTCAAGATTGTCCGGAGACAGTCTGTCCCGATCCTCCCGAAGGCAGATGGAAGACCCCAAAACTTTGGCAAAATTGGGGTTCTCCCGAACGGTCCGGTTGTTCTCTAGGGAGGCAATCAGTACTTGGGCGCCACGAGAAGAGGGCCTCATAGGAGATCGAGAACGACCCCCTTCTGTGCTTGGAATAGCTGAAGGAGGTGGAGGCGGCTCTTCCTGATGAGGAGGAGATCGGACAGCTTCAGTGATCGGCGGCCCCGAAGGTCGGGACAGGCCTCCTTGCGTCTCCCCAGGTTCATGACCGGGTGTTTGAAGTAGGGCAGAACGCTTCATCTCCTTTATTTTCCGGGAAATCTCTCTGTCCTTCTTCCACTTCTTGGGACCCTCACCACCCGCCATACCTGCGCAAAGAAAAGGTCAGTGAGATCGCTAAGATCCTGAGATCTGAGATGTAGAAAATACCAATGCCGAGGTCAGAAAGCAGAAGTTCGCGATCTTGGCCGGTGATCAGCTGTATGGTCCAATGGTGCAGCTCGGCAGTCACCGCATTTAAACAGGAGAACTTTTGAGTGGCAGCCTGATTCTTCAGTTCCATCACTATGAGGCTTTCCTCCTGGTTCAAGGTAATACGCTTCGGAATCAAGGGCCCTTGGTGCCACCAGCTACGGGGGAAGTCCTCAAAGCAGGTCGGATTTTTGCTCCTCAGAATGAAGAAGCGGTTCTTCCAATTTTTAAGGCTGGAGGGCAGATCGGTAAAGAGCCCACAATGAGGCTTCGCCTGAAAGAACCAGTGCTCGTCGTCCTTTCGGCGAGTTAGCCTGTGCAGTTCGGCGAACACCTTAGCCGTAGGTCTGATCCCCTTAGCTCGGCATAGGCCTCGGAAGGCTACTAAGATCCGCCACGAGTTGGGGTGGACTTGAGCAATGCATACTCGGTGAAATTTTAAGACCTCCTTGAAGAAATCGTCCAGAGGGAACCGCAGACCGGCCTTTAACTGTTCCTCATATACCATAACCAAGTCATTCTCTTCAAAGAAGTAATCAGCTCGGTGATAGCTGTGACACCGGATAAGTTCATACGAATCAGGACGAATATTGTACTCCTGGCCAAACGATTGCAGATCGGATTCTTGCAAGATTGATGGCAGCTCGTCCATGGGAAGATTCTCCCTCCCTGAAGAAGGTGCATGCCTTGATGGTGCGATCCGCCCCCGAGCTGGAACGGAGACCCTAGGAGGTTCTGGTTGCGCGCTTGGCCCGACCACCTCTTCTTCGTCAGACGACCACGAGAACTGAATGGAAGGAGGGCTCGCCACTCTCTGACCCTCGGCACCGCTCATTTTCAAAGGAAATAAAGAACTTAAACTAAAAAGAAGATCAAAGCCCTTACCGGAGTCTGATCGGCGTCGGAAGAGCTTGAGTAAACGAGAGAACTTTGAGGTTGTGAGCGAGAGATTGAAAATGACATACAGGAGCAAATGGCTAACCCCCCACCCCTATTTATACTCGTCCGAGCATTTAATGCTCACGAGGTTCCAGGCAATGCATCGGTTAACGGGATTCGCCAGCTGTTCTGACACGTCTCTCAAATTCCATAAAGAGAACGGCTAATTAGAGATCGGCATATTAAGATAAATGTTTCGAATTGTGGATCAGTTAAGGGTTGTTCAGTTAGGAACCAGATCGGATAAACACATCAGAGATCGGAAATAATCAATGCAATAATAACAAGATGAGAATTGACTTTTATTTCCAAAAGATCGGATTACATCATTTGGGGCGATCTCTAGGGATCGGAATTATAGAGATCGGAACATGGGGGATCAGCATGAGAGATCGGAATAGGAGCATGGGAGGGATCGGAAGGCAAAAAGAATAAGACAAATCCCAAATAACCGTCGTCAGAATCAGAGCCGAGGTAGTTAAAGCGTGGCAGACGAGATCTCCACAGCACGCCTAAGAATCACCCGCAATGCTGACAGGTGCCAGGGTATGTCATGACAGTCCTGTACATCCCAATCTCCACCGTTGATTTCACTTGTAAGGACTAACCCGGAGCCCTTGGATCAAGAGAGGAGACGACAAGACCAGCGCCTTTCGCTCTTAGCCCTCAGATCGCTCCAGACAAGAGGATTTGAGACCGTCAGATTGAAAGAAGAAAAGGACAAATATTCTGAAGAATAATCTCAGCCGTTCATTCTGTTTCTCTTTAATTCTCAAGCATCCGATCATGTCCTTCAAAATCTTGACCCTCCATCTCCCTCAAAATAAATCCTGACCCTTCACGGGGAGCACCCGATTCCTATAAATACCTGCATGAAAAATTGTTCAAGGGACGGGCAAAAAAAGAGAGGTAGTTATTATAGCGGAAGAACTCTGAAACTTCATTCAGTTTGTTATTCTGCTACTTAGAAGTGTTGATTAGAAAGACTTTTGAAACTAGTTTTCTGAAGTGTTTTCTTGAAAAGGATTCTGAATACTGGAACTCTACATTTTCAGTTTGTTCATTATCTGGTCACACTCTCACTTTCAGCCCTTTATCATCTCTGTTTTCATTCCCATTGTCCAAGCTCAACTTCATTCCACTCGGTTTTTATCTTAATCTGATTGCATTTTGGCTAAGCACCCTTCAGTTCACGATTTAACATCACCTCAAAGCACCATCCATTGCCTTATCACTATTTGTCACCCCGTAGTTATTTCAATAAATTTGGCTCCTTATAGGTAAGAGCTCATACTGCTGTTTTATTAAGTGTTTACGTTTACTTCTCGCACTTTCTTTGTTCTTCTTACATATGCGATTTTCTCCAAGTTCATTTTGTGCAAAAGAACCCCAAAGAATGTTACTCTCGAGTTATCTCTCTAGTGATCAGTCCATCATTTTATTAATCTTCGTCATTTCTGAATGCAAGTTTTCTAGCTCCTAGTAGCGTGTAAGTGGTTGGGTAAAACGTAGGTAACTGCAACTTAAGGGTCTCTTTTAAGAGAGAGAGCCTGAATAACACGTCAGGAAAATAGCCACAATATTAGGCTGACGTAAACGGCAATTCGGCAAGATGCCATAAAGTGGGATAAAACCAAAGTAAACGAAACAGAATAGATCGGACATTAATAGGAACTGGTAAAGTGACCTTAGGGGAGGTCAGCAAAATTTAGTCCAGCTTCTCTTATTTAGTCATAAAATATCAATTAGTTAAAAGAAGCCTTATCCCCAGCACCTTAGAACGCTAGAATCCTTAGCTTTAGGACCTTATGACATGTAGCTGAAATTAAAATTCGGGAGATCGGAAAGATCCCATTCAGGTTCCTGTTAATTTAAAAGAGATCGGAAGAGAGTTCTTATCCGATTCTTAACTCAAAACTTTAATTAAATAGAGATCGGAGGAGAGTTCTTATCCGGTCTCAAATCAAAATTTTAAATAAATACTTAATAGAGATCGGAGGAGAGTTCTTATCCGGTCTCAAATCAAAATTTTAATAAATATTAAATAGAGATCGGAGGAGAGTTCTTATCCAGTCTCAACTCAAAATTTTAATAAGCATTAAATAGAGATCGGAGGAGAGTTCTTATCCGGTCTCAACTCAAAATTTTTAATGATTTAATAGAGATCGGAGGAGAGTTCTTATCCGATCTCAACTCAAAATTTTAATAAATATTAAAGAGTTCGGAGAAGAGTTCTTATACAATTCTTAAATTAAATTTTAATAAAATAGTTCTTTTAAATAAGATTAACATGCAACGGTAACTCACTAAGGTTGTCTCATTTACTTCTGTATCTGGGTGATCCAAATTTAGTGAAAAATCAAATGCTCCTTTAGTCAAAAGGATCAACATGCCCATTCAAGCCCTCCTAACTAATGCAAAATTAAATCTACTTACCCTTATTAAGGGACGAGGTGGGGTGCCTAGCACCTTCCCCACCCATTTACGGACCCCGAACCTAGAATCTCTGTCTTGAAGTGGTTTCATTTCAATTTATTTTCCAAATGGTTTTCTTTAGTTTCCCTCAAAACTAAGGTGGCGACTCCTCACTCTTTCCCACTTCGGTGAGGGTTCGTTCAGGCGACCGCAAAATCCCTTGCGACAGCTTGGCGACTCCGCTGGGGACCATGATATCCGAATTTAACCCCGGTCTAGAGGTCTAAAAAGTATATTTAATTTTCCAATCAAATTATAGTTAGGTGGGCTCACCCGGCGATAGTTTACGTGTTAATTTTTGTTTATTCCTACTAACTGTTCTGCTTGTTTTGCTTGTTTTATCCCCCTACAGTGCTCTTCTTCTCGAAAAAAAAAGGAAAAAGGAAAAATGGAAAGAATAAAATCCCCCTGAATTGGGAAGAGGTAAAGGTGTCCCTTCACACACTGAACACTCACACGATGTCCTCACACACTTCGGTCCTATACCCGGGCTTTCTTACCCTTTTAGGAAAGTAGGAGGGGGTCATGTAGCGGTACCCGTGGGTTTTACCCCGTTAGTATCCGTGAAGGCTTCTACTCAGATTGAAACTCGTTCTATCCACTGTGATACTCGTGGAACTTTCCCGATAATATCATGGTTATAGAACGGAGCTCTACTGTTACAGTAGGGGCAATTTGGGAACCTGTGGCTTTTAGAAAATTAGACCTTGAGCTAAAACTATCACAATAGCTGAAAGCCGTAGTAAGCTACCTTATAAGATAGAACTATCCAATTAGGTAGCGCTCATCCGGTATCAGGAGTCTCCCTATGTTAGGACAAAAAGGGGCATACTTACTCTTACCCTGTTCTGCTTTAATTTCCTTTTGTTCGTTTTTGTGAGGGTAATCTTGAATTCTACTGAAACACCTACACATTTTCCTACTTTGATAAATGTGTATGTGTCACCCTGCCAACAGTATGATTCAAAATTACCCAAATTTATCTTGCTAACGAGTTTTTCCGCAGGCATCGTCAAACCAAGAGTCTGTAAAAAGGATAAGGCATCATTTTTATCATGGCATCCTCGAGTCAGTCGGCAGAAGAAGTTCAGGATGCTAAACTTCGGTCCAAGTCAACTCATACTCCAGTACCCTCGCAAGATAATGTTTTCAAGGCACATACTAGCTCACTACCCTCATGGGATCTGAATAAAATTGAAGTCAGAATGAACAGCCTCGAGGGTCTGTCTAATGGATGGAGCTCGCTTCCCGATCAGGTCAAGGCACGATTTGAAAAGAAATACGGGAAAATTGCAACCCTAATGCGAGTCAAGGTCCAAATCCTGGCATTAAAGGCCATGCTGTCAGTTTGGAATCCTAAGTACGGGGTATTCTCTTTCAATGACATTGATACAGTTCCCACTATGGAAGAATATCAGGCATTACTGGAGATTCCTTACTCAACACAGAATCGGATCTACCTACACCTTGAGCATAGGCAGACCTGGAAACGATTAACACATTTGTTGGGTATTCCTTCGGAGGAGGCAAAGTCAAAAGAAACGGTCAAGGGGAACACGCATGGATGGTATTGGACCTACCTCGAGAAGCGGTTAGATCAATTCCTCCAAGAGAAACAGTGGGATCAAGCTTCAGTAGCACTCGCATTGGGAATCTATGGCCTGATTTTGTTCCCGGGACCATTAGGAATCATAACCTGCAGCACGGTGGAAGTATTCTGGGCGGTAGAGAGGCAGGAGGTCAATCCGATACCGGTAATTCTTGCGGAGACCTTATTAACCCTTACCTACTGCAGATAACAGGGTAAAGGGTCCATCAAGTGTTGTTCTCAATTGTTGTATCTCTGGATTATCAGTCACATATGCCCTGTGGAGACAAAGGGATTGACTTGGTACCTTGACCAGCCTCCCATCGAGAAGATGACCCGATTAATAATCAGTTCGAAGAATAAACAGCAGTGGCGGGAATAGATTTTGAGTTTCAATAGCCATGATTATTGTTGGAGGAAGCTGTGGGCGTCAGGCCAATCCGTTTTGATCAGCACGGGAGGTAATCAGTCGGTGTCCCTGATCGGAGTAACCGGATACACAAGTTACACTCCGGCCTTGGTGATGAGGCAGTTTGGCTCAACATACCCGTAATCGACATTGAAGAATATCACCAAGGTCATTTCTACCATGAGCTCAAGGAAGAGGAAGGGTTGAAAATGGCTCGCAAGTCTTGGGAGAACATCACTCTGGTGGAGAGATCGCCTAAAGGCCCAAGCGCCTCGGGCGATTATCTTAAATGGAGAGCTGACACGGACCGAGAATACTCAACTACAGACCAAGACAAATGATCCGCGCCGAGATGTCCTATTAGAAGAAGGCGATGATCACTGGTTGACTCGCCATGTAAGGCAATACCGAGAACTCGAATCGCAAGAACAAATAAAACAGTTGGAGGACAAACAGCAGATTCTCAAGAGGAAAGTAAGAAGGCTCAGGGAAGAGGCAAGGGCCGAAAAGATGGGTTTTGAAGAGCAAGAGATACGGTGGGAAAAGGAAAAAGCTCTCTCCACGCTGTAATGAAAGAAGTAGAAGCACAGAATAATAAGCTTCAGGAAAAAACGAAATACCAAGAGATACTCGTTGAAGAGTATAAACAGGAAAACAAAAAGAAGAAGCTCGAATTAAAAGAACAGACACTACTCATCAACGATATCTTGAAGGAATGTGCTAAGGAAAGGAAAGAGAAAGAAAAACAAGCTGCTCTCTATCAAGAGCTGAAAGAGAATGTTGACCAGCTGGAGAGAACAATAGCACAGGGAAAGCAAGAACTCTTACCTGAATCTGAGTATGCTCTGAAAGCATTCGATCCTGCCAAACAAGAAGAAAGGTTATATGAGTATCTTAGAAAATGTCATCTCATTATAAAAAACCTCCCAGAGCCTAGGCCGATGTAAAGAACACGGTGTACAAATTATTCAGTTAATGAAATGATTTTTGGACCATTGTTTAGCAAATTTGTGAATGAATAATATGACTCCCGTAGGAACTCCCTCGCTAGGGTTATATGAAAAATTGAATGCGCTATGTGGACAGGTATCATAAATACGCATTCAATCCGGTCATTCACAGTCAGACTATTGAGCGATGCCATGATAAAAGTGATGCAGTCATCCTTCAACAGATTTCATTCCTGGCTCTCAAATGCCATCGTATCCTTCGTCCACATCAGGACGCTATTTAATTTTGATCAAAATTCACTAAAAAATTTCTTTTTTGGCTCCTTACAGAAAAACAACATTGCTTCGAACAAGGCAAGTCTGACCAAGCACGCGATTCAACCCCAGCGAGTGTACTTAACAAGATCTCGAACAAGAAAACTAATGGAAGACCAGGAACAAGTACAGAACCTACAGGGGCAAGTGTCTGAACTAAAAGACCAGGTTTTAGAACTTATGAAGCTGATGAGGGAGATGTCCCAAAATAAGCCAGCTTCAGACCTTAACCTACCATTACCTCCCCCACCTCCAACAAATGATCCACACCAAGCTTCAACTTCTTTCACCTTTCAATCACCTATCCCGGACCCGACAGTCACTATCAATCCGGTTGCCATGAATAATGACCTGCCTTTCTCCTATTACCTGGCTGTCTCAAATGCCGAGCCTCACCCTTCAATCCTAATCCCTCCAGTTTACTCCACCCCTCAGCTCCCGGCCGGGGGAGCATATCATGCAGTGGGAGGGGAAAATAAGATGAAAGAAAACGAGAAACTATCTGCTCTAGAAGAGAGACTGAGAGCGATAGAGGGACTAAACATGTATGGTTCGGTCGACGTGGCATCACTAAGATTAGTGCCCGATGTGGTGGTGCCACCTAAGTTCAAGGTCCCTGATTTCGACAAGTACATGGGGAATTCAGATCCTCGCATTCACTTGGCCACCTATATCGCCAGGATGTCTGCTCTGACAGAGGATGACAGACTGCTGGTCCACTTCTTTCATGAGAGCCTCTCAGGGGCAGCTTTGAGGTGGTGTATTCAGTTGGACAGGAGCAAACTGCGCTCCTGGAAGGATTTAGCCGAGGCCTTTTTGAAACAGTACAAATTTAACTGCGATGTGGCCCCCACAAGGAGGGATCTTCAAAATCTGGTGCAGAAAGACCGGGAAAGCTTCAAGGAGTATGCCCAGAGATGGAGAGAAAAGGCGGCAGAAGTACATCCCCCGGTGACTGATAATGAGCTATGCTCTCTATTTATCGAGACTTTGAAGGCCCCCTACTTCAACTTGATGATTGGAAACACTTCCAACAGCTTCTCTGACATCATACAGGCCGGTGAAAGAATAGAGGCCAATCTAAGAATGGGACGGTTGCAGGAGTTGGCTGAGAACCCTGCGAAAAAGACTGCCAGCTTTGGCAAGAAGAAGGAGGGTGATGTGCATTCCGTCACCCGTCAAAACAATTATTCCCCATTCCCTCAAAACAATTATCGGCCATATCCTCCCTCTCATGGCCAAACAGTCGCCAACATTCCACCTCCTTTCCCAAATTATCCACACCCACGCCCACAATACCCTTCACCTACAAATTACCAACCAAGACCACCTCCTCCTCCTGTTCAACCAAGACCACCACAAAACAACCCAAGACCTCCAAGGAACCCTGATCCACCTCTTCCCCTCCCTCTCAGTGAAATATACCGATACCTTGTCGGTATAAACCAAATTGTACCAGTCCCCTTAGACCCAATCCAGCCGCCATATCCCAGGTGGTATGATGCCACTGCCCGTTGTGAGTACCATGGAGGGGCACAAGGGCATTCAATTGATAACTGCGGGGCACTCAGGGGGAGAGTGCACGCTTTAATCCGAAACGGGTGGTTGAAGATCGAGGGAAATGGTTCCCTCCCCAATGTTACCTCAAATCCATTGCCCAACCATAATGCGGGTAATGGAGTAAATATGATAGAGCCAGATGGAGAGAGGTTGGCACCAGAGGTAGACGAGCTCATCCCTCACTTTGAAGGGATTTTTACCGTGGCAGTAAGAGAAGGCCACCTTTGCCCCCGGATATCAGGGTCGGGAAAAGATACGGGATGTCCTTACCATGGAGGGGCAGCTGACCATGAGCTGCGAGATTGTGAGGGATTCAAACAAGAGGTCCAGAACTTGTTATCCCTCAAAGTTCTGAGATGCCAGACAAAGTCAAAGACGGAAGAGGGAGTGAACACCACTAGATTCAGCCAAACTGCTTCTACCTCCGAACCCAGGATCACCTTCTCACCTCCAGTAGCCTCACCGCCAGTAACGGTTATCCGAACTCCGCCCCAGTTCCCTATCACCAATACTCACGCTGTCCCTTGGAATTATAATTTCCAAGTTTCCACTCAGGGAGCGTCAAGCAGTACATCCGCTCCTAATCTTGCCTCACCTCCGGCACCACCAAAACCATGTTTTGCTCCTCACGAGCATTTCAGAATGACTTATGCTGGACCTACCAGCAACATTACACCCCAAACCAGTCCTCAGCCCGTTATCGCCACAAAACCCTCTCCACCTGAGCAAGAAGTCGAGTTTATAACTCGAAGTGGGAGGTGTTACGGGAACGAAGAAAGAGAAAAGAGGAAAGGGAAAGTAAAAATGGGAGAGTCGTCAAGAAATACAGAAGAGGAGGTTGAGAAAGCAGGGGAAGTAGACCCTGCTGAACATAAAGAAGAGGAAGAACTGCTGCTCCAAATAATGAAACAGAGTGAGTATGATGTAGTGGAGCAGTTGAGGAAGACACCTGCCCGAATTTCACTGTTATCACTGATCCTGAGCTCAGAAGTCCACCGACAAGCCTTGCAGAGAATCCTAGATCAGGCATTTGTAAACCCCGACATCACACCGGGGCAGTTTGAGAAGATAGTAGAACAAATCCAGGCATCCAGCTTTGTAGCCTTTTCTGAAGAGGAGATAGACCCTGCAGGCTTAGGGCACAATAAAGCTCTGCATGTAACTGTGAAATGTAAGGGTTGTATAGTGGCCAAGGTCCTCATCGATAACGGATCAGCCCTCAATGTACTGCCTAGCGCTACCTTAGCCAGCCGGGCCGACCAATCGTATACGCCGTCAGAGCGCTATGGTGGTAAGAGCCTTTGACGGTACCAGGAGAGAAGTGCTGGGAGACATTGACTTGCCAATCCAAGTCGGTGCATGTACTTTCAACGTCACGTTTCAGGTGATGAACATTGAGCCGGCCTACACTATGTTGTTGGGGAGGCCGTGGATCCATTCTGCGAATGCTGTTCCTTCAACTTTGCACCAGAAAATAAAATACATTAAGGACGGCAAAATCGTCACTGTAAAGGGTGAAGAAGCCATATTGGTCACCAAGCCGCAATCACTTCCTTATGTGGAAGCGGCTGAGGAGTCGTTGGAAAGCTCTTTCCAGGCCCTCGAATTACAAGATACCGGGAAGGAAGGGGCTATGGCTATGGTGGCCAAAGTAATGTCAAGAAATGGGTATCAAGAGGGAAAAGGCCTAGGCACTGCCTTGCAAGGGATCGTGGAGCCGATATTGGCTATCCAGAAGATAGGCCGTTGCGGATTGGGTTATGAGGAAGATGCTCTCATGGATGGGCGATTCTGGATGAGAAACAGACTTCGAGATCAGAGATTCGACCAGAAAATCGGGAGAATGAAAGTAGTCCCGAGAATCACAGAAGTCTTCACTAAACCGGTCATTGAAAATCTGGCAGAGGTGGAAGAATCACCTGATGAACCATCCATCGAAGTCATCTACCTGGATCCCTTATATGAAGCTCTAGTCTCACCGATAGCTGAGGGGCAAGAACTAGACAACTGGACGGCGGAGGACATCCCTGTACTCAATTTCGAGTAAAGTACCTTTTGGTTATCTACACTTGATCATTTTGTCCATGGTGGCAAGTGTAATATTGTAAATGGACCTTTTTCTTATGGCATAAATATTAATAAATTAATAGCGCATTTTAAATCCAATTCTCTTTTCCTTTCCTTTTGAATTCCATCCTTATAATATGTTCTATTTTCGTTCATTCAGGACCATTCATCAATTAACACCTAGCAATGAAATTTGCAACTGTGAGGTTGGCCGCAAAGAAAGAAACCAGTGGGATGCTGCACTGAAGATAGGGTTTCTTTCTTGGAAATTAGAAGGCAAATTATATCTATTTGCGGGCGAATGGCAAGGTTGGTGGCAAAAAGGTCTGGGACGAGGGGTTGGTAAATGGGTTTCTTTGGTAGGGTATGAGGCTTGGTTGCCTTGTTGAGTCTGCCGTGTGAGGTTCAATATGATCTATGAGTGCTTGTGAGCTCATAAACACATGGTTACAAATTCTACAGTCGATTCATGGAGAAGCATAAGGACTTTTAGGGCCACAGTGATGGTGCGTAAAAGTTTGCTGTGCAGACTACAAAGAAAGAGAGAGGATATGTATATTTTTGTTCTGAAGGATGCCTATTAATTTATAGGTAATTTGTTTACCATATTTAGCTTTGGCAGCATGTATTATACAATGGGCATAGATGGAGGATTAATTAATGTCTACACGAGGGAAGAATTTTCACTAAACATGTAATTATCTAGGTTTGGGTGTGAGGGAGAAGCTATTGGTTATGTTTAGGTTAATTTTTTTTCCTCTAAAATTTTAATTAATTAATAAAATTTTTGTTTATAAAAAAAAATCTGTGTGCAAGAGGTGCGTATAATCATCTACTTGACAAAAAAAATTAATATAATTGAGGGGAAATGAAAAAGAATACAGAATAATCTCTTCTCTAAACACATATTTGATGAATTTAATGCTCATTGAACTATTCTCATTATGGCCAATTTTGGAAGGAAGATAGTGAAATAGACATATATGAAAATGATGACACTATTTTTATATAAGAATTTGTGGAAGGCTAAAATTAGATTGATATCCTAAGCAATAAAGAAAGTTATTAATGAAATTAATTGAACACAAGGAGAAAATAGCTGTTTATTATGTGACGAAGTACATAAATTATACTCTTTATACTTATCTTGCAAATTTATTGTTATATATATTTCACAATAATTGTGAGAAATTTTTCCTTTTCTTTTCTCATATTTTAAATTTTATTTAATTAGGATAATACAGCCAGCATTTGATTCAACTCCTAGTTTTTTTCTTTCTTGGTTTAAACTTTGTTCTTCATTTTTGGTTAAGATTGTGGTTGAAAGTTAAAAAAAAAAATGAATTGAAATTATTTTTTTAGAAAACACTCTTTTAAATGATGTTAAGAAATAATTAAAAAAAAAAGTTTTGCTATTTTAAAGTCTTTTTATTGTTGTATTTGGCTTCTACTGGAGTTCGAAATCTATTCTTATTATTGAAGTATATGTCAATTTAAATTTATATTAAAGTTTAAAAATTCTTAGTAAATATCTTTGAAATAATACTCTTGTAATACCAGTTCAAATAATAGTGCCAAAAAATATTAATGAATCAATAAAAAAATATAGCGTGAATGGTTTATGTCTATAAATGTCATTTAGCAATTAATATCTAGAATCTACTGATAAGATATCATTCCTAAAAAAACAAAATAATTAATTTTCAATTAATTATAATGATAATACCAAAACTTTCAGGGATTATTGGGTGTTTAATTATAACAAATACATTAATTAGCTTTTAAAGTAACCAACAATAATGTCTCTTTATAAGAAATATATTAATTAGCATGTAAATCAATTTTCCATACACAGTTAAATAATATTTACATTGATATAATTTGGCAAATACTTGTCATTAGTTGCCTATCCAACAAGAGACGAGAAGGATGGCTTTAAATGGGGGGGGGCGGGTGTGGGGGGAGGAGGGGAGGGTGAAAGAATAAAAGCAAGGCTAAGGCATTACTTGAGCTGTTTCTTTCATGTCGATCATATATCTTGAAAATTAATTCAATTAAGGACAAGGTCCATTACAGTGTATGTGTCAAATAGATTTTTCTATTCTTTCGATAGAGTAAATAAGGAAAAGAGAAAAAAAAAAAAAAAAAAGACCATATATGACTAAAGCGTGGATAAAAGATTCTACACAAGTTATGCTTCAAGAAAGCGTAAAGGTTCTCAAGAGAGTAATCCAAATAATGAAATACCTAATGAAAATTGATTCACATAGCCAAATAACTAGTCTGTGCAAAAATTAGCTTTTCAGAAAATGTGAACTAAACAAACTTCCTAGCTAAAAGATGGAATCGGATTATGTATTTTACCAAATCCTCTTAGGACAAATTCAAATAGTATATAATTAAATTTGGAACAAATTTGAATTAAAAAATAATACCTATGTTGGATTTAGAATTTATATATTGAATGTCCATTATCTGATTCCATTTATATAAATAAATAATTAAAAATAATATATATTATAATAATATTTATAAACTTTTATATATCATAATTTAAGTAAGCAAAATTTAAATACTATATAAAATTATTAATTTTTAATTATAAATTATTAAAAAATATATAATTTATGTATATATATACATATAAAATTAAATGGGTTCAGATATTATTTCGTGTTGTACATTGTAAAATCGTGTAAACTACAAAAGAAAAAAAAATAAAGCAAATAGATAAAATACCAATATTTACTTGCGCAATTCACTCACCCCACACAGGGCTACATCCACAGATATGTCATCTTTTAGTACAAATAAAAATAAATTATCCATTACAAGTTCAAAGTTATACTATCCATAAACACAATTAATCTGAAGAGAACTCTCACAATAATCTGCTCACAATAATCTTTAAAGTTATATTATTTTTTTCTTAGATGATTACAATTTTCTTAGATGATCACAATAATCTGCTCACAATAATCCACTCGGCCCTGATGCTATAACGATGACTAAAATTGTTGAGGTGTTCTATGAGGTGGAAGATTAGTAGAGAATATTGTTCTTCTTTGCAAGAATTTTTCTTTTTTTTTTTTTAAGTGTATCCTCTATCCATCAAACTAATCACTCATAATCTCCAGAAATAACTTGAAAAATCCCAAAAGACAAGTAACAGATTTGATGTCCCTCAAAATCAAACGTAGCTAAAATTTTACCATCTCCGGGTCTCTGTAACGCCCTCACCATAAGTAGTCCGTACATTTTACTGTTCCGATGACTTATGTCTGTTCGGACAGTCAAAATGTCTGGAACTACTCCTAAACTATAGTGAGGAAGCATAAATTGAAGAAATAAATGTTAAGAAAATATAGAAAAAATTTAGAGAAAAATAAATTAAAGTTTAGAGGATTCATAAATCGGTACAAAAATAATAAAGAAACCCAATATGCATTATGAAGGGCATTTTGGTCATTTCACTCCCAAAGGTGAATTTTGACCTAAATATCAAAATAAAATTTAGAGAATAAAAATAATTAACACAAATTAATATTATGAGTTGAATTAGGAAAGAAGAAGAAAAGAAAAGAAAGGAAAAGAAAAGAAAAGAAAAGCATATGAAAATTAAAAAAAAATAGAGTACACATATAAATATATATATATATATATATATATATATATATATATATATATATATATATATATATATATATATATATATATATATATAACCATAAGAGACAAATCCCCACCAACCCACCTTCTTCTCCACTCTTTCTCTCTCTCTCTCTCTCCCTCTACATTGCCGGCTGCCCATGCTCCCATTTCCTCCATTGATATTCAAGCTTCCAAGCTTGATTTCTCAAGCTTAATCCACCAAAAACCCATGGCCCACTTCACAAAAAATACTCCCCACACCCTAAGGAAGCTATAAATACCAAAAAGAAGCAAGGAAAGTGAAGTTTAACAAGTTACAAAAAAAGGTTAGTGCTCAAAACTCTTAATCTATTCTTTAAGCATGAAAATCATGCTAAACCAAGTGAAGATTTACATGAAATTAAAAAGAAAAATTTGGAAAAGAAACCCTAGAATTCGGCAGCCCTAGAGGAACCATGAAAATGATGGATTTTGTTTGTTTTAGTTTAGTTAGGGAAGTTAATTAATAAGGTATTATATGTGGGAATTGATTTCATGGTTATATATGTGAATTTGATATTTGAAATTAGGGTTGTACACTTGAAAGTGGGGATTTTGAGACATTTTGGAATTTGACCTAATTGTGTTGAGATTGATGATAATAGAAGTGACATGTATGCTTATTTGGAGTTTGGAGAAGGAGGAGATTGAATTTTGGGAGTGTCAAATTTTCTGCAGGTTGAGACTCAATGAGTCCAGTGTGTTTGTTGAACCCTAACTGACAGTACGTGTTCATTTGGTCATAACTCTCTCTATACTCGTCCAAATGACCTAAAATTTCATCAATGGAAAGCTTAGACATAGGGCTACACTTTTCATGAAGACCACATGACCCAGTTTTGCCTTTAACCACTTCAAATTATTAGCACAATTTGGGTTACTAAAACTGCCAACCCAGAAAATGACCAAATGAACAGTACGTGTTCATTTGGTCATAACTCTCTCTATACTGGTCCAAATGACCAAAAATTTCATCAATGGAAAGCTTAGACATAGGGCTACACTTTTCATGAAGACCACTTGACCCAGTTTTGCCTTTAACTAAATCAAATTGTTAGCACAAGTTTAGTCATTAAAACTGCTAACCCAGAAATTGTCCAAAATACTATTCCTTTGGTATTTTGTTCATAACTTGAGTTCTATAACCCTAAATTCAGTGATTCAAAAACTAAAATTCAGGTTTAAACATAGAGGAGCAATTGTTATGAAGGAAGTGTGACTAAATAGACATCCTAACCCAGTCAAATTCCTAGATAAAGATAACACATCAACATAAACCTAAAGAAAGGTTCATGGGAAAAATGCTATATATGATAATTAAAATACTCATAAGGAAAATCAAATATTAAAAATGATATGAATATGTAAATTGAGACTAATGTCCTATTAATATGATACCAATGAACAGTACTAGAAAATAGTAACAGTGAATAGTGCTAAATTAATTAAAAATGTTTAATTGCCCATAGTATACCTAGACTTATTTATTTAGTTTGGATAAATTGGTATACCAATTAGGGACTACAGATAGCAGTACTGCCTACTGAGAAAATCATGAACTGATAATATATGTCTGGTATGATTGTTCTACAGGCTATATGCCTACTTACTAGCTATTGTGCCTACTTTATTTCTGGCTTTACAAGCTTTGACAATGATCTCATGCCCGACGGTGGCCTCGTGCAGCAGGACATATCTTTGGATAGACATATAGCGGTCTAACCAGTATGCACCTGTGCATCCAGCTTTTATAATTTGTTATAGGTTTCTTGGGCACTAATAAAAATTAATTAAGACTTAAAATACAATAAGTAATAATAAAAGATCCCGATAATATTAAGTATTTCCAAAGAGGAATAAAAATATAAAAGACCCAGAAATTATAAGTTGCAGATATTATTTTAAATGTTAAATTATTAATATTATAAATTATGCACCACTAAGCGTTATGCTTAGCGCGTTGGTTTTCCATCGCGTAGGTACTGGAGATCAGTCCCAGCAGCTACAGCAACAGCACCAGTAGTGCACTGACAGAGCTCTGACCAGATCTGCCATTGTCCAGAGTCACCTCACTGGTCTTTTGTATTTTGGTAGGGCCCATGTATAGACTAGTATTTTGGTTCATTATGTTTAGTCATGATGTAATTACTAGTTTATGATGTATTTCATTTTGGACTTGAAATTAAACTTGAGATTGAAATGAAAACTTGTAATTTATTATCTATGAATTTTCATATGAATGCAATAGATGATACTTCATTTTGAGATCTCATAAATAGTTGTGAATGATATGATAAAAGAGAATATGATATGGAAATATGTGAGATGACTATGAATATGTTAACAGGTGATAGTAGAACCCGCCAGATGCTAATAAAATAGAGGAGGATCTGTCCGGGTCTCCACAGAAATAAGATATAAAAAAAAAAATTTCTACACAAATTACCTGACTTAAATGATATTAAAATTTACAATAGATATGACAAGACAAGATAGGGTGCTCCGACACTGAATGTGGCACTCATCGCTTGGCTACACTGTAGACGGGTGAGGAGTGTTACATTTAGAGGTATGAGAGCAGAGGTTTAAGTGGTCCTAGACCTAAATATTTAGAAATAGATAGAGTGCATCACATGCATGAGCCTTTAAATAGAGTCGAGGTGACACTAATGCAGATCTGTTTCTTTGTCTGTTTTATACGATCGATGGCATCTGATCCTTTAGAGCACGGACCTCCAGGACCGATAGAGGAGGAAGTAGAGAGTCACGCACTTGCTCCTAGTCGGGGGAGAAGTGTTAGTAGAGCAGAGTCATATCGAGGTACTGTGAGTAGGGCACAGCAGGCCTTTTATGAACAAATGACATAGCTGTTCTGTCAGATCATCGGAGCCATTCCCTAGCCACAGCCACCTCCACCTCCACAGCCACAGCCACAGCTACCACCACCACCACCACCTATAGAGCCTCCTCCACCCCCACAGCCGCAACCTGTGCACAGATCTCCACTAGAGAGACTGCGAAAGTATGGGGCAGTTGACTTCTGAGGTAAGAGGGATGATGATCCAGCCGCAGCAGAGTATTGACTGGAGAGGACAGAGAGGGTATTGCAGCAGTTGCACTGCACCCCAAAGCAGCAGTTGGAGTGTGCTCTGTCACTGTTACAGGAGGATGCATATAGATGGTGGGTGACAGTATCTAGAGTGGTACAGCTTGCATATATCACTTGGGATTTCTTTCTGGCTGAATTCAGAAAGAAATACATCAGTCATGTGTAATTGAAGGCCAGAAGGAGAGAATTCCTGGCACTGAGACAGAGGCAGCTGACAGTCTCCGAATATGAGCGGGAATTTGTGAGACTTAGTGGATATGCATTGGAGTTGATGCCGACAGAGGTTGACAAATGCAGAAGATTTGAGGACGGACTGAATAACAACATCAGGTTGATAGTGACATCTCACCACTTCACAGATTTCTCTCTGTTGATAGCATCAGCCCTTGATGTGGAGAGAGTCAGAAATGAAGAGCAGTCCAGAAAGAATAGGCAACGCAAGAGGGGTTCTGGGTTTGGTCAGTCCGGTTCAGCAGATACTAGTAGTAAGAGGCCTAAGGAGTCTCAGGGTCAGACTCAGGGTTGCGACAAGAAACAGAAGTCTCGGTTTGCTCTAAAGAGAGGAGGAGGACAATCTGGTGCATCAGTGGGTAGTTCACTTGGTACAGCTACACGGGGATTAGCCCACCACCTACTTGTGTACACTGTGGTAGACCGCACAGAGGAGAGTGCACATTGTTGACAGGTGGATGCTTCAGATGTGGGTCTACGGATCACTTCCTGAAGGATTATCCATAGAGGAACACTAGTGCTCTCACTGCTCCACCTCAGATGGAGAGTTCTGCCCCAGCAGCACAGAGTGGTAGGAGACCTGCGAGGCCTAATACAGCTGGCACATCACAGAGGCCTACTGCAGAGACAGCCAGAGGCAGGAGATTAGGGTAGCACCTCGTGCTTATGCCATGAGAGCTCGAGATGAGCCAGAGCCAGCCGATGTCATTAGAGGTACATTTTCTTTTTATGACCTGCCAGTATGTGCATTGATTGATCCGAGTTCCACACATTCATATGTGTGTATCACACCACCAGTTGATAGAGGGGTACAAGTAGAGGAGCTAGAGGAGGACATACAAGTCACAAACCCTTTAGGCCATAGTGTCATGGTGAAAAAGGTCTACAAGGGTTATCCTCTGAAAATACAAGGTTATGAGTTTTTAGCTGACTTGATTGAGCTACCATTCCATGAGTTCGATGTGATATTGGGTATGGACTGGTTATCACGTCATCAGGCGATGGTAGATTGTCGGCTAAAGAGGATGTCACTACAGATAGTAGATGGCGATGTGATTACAGTTGTGGGTGAAGGAACGGGTTGTCTTTCCACCATCATGTCAGCCACAACAGCCAGGAGATTGATAAGAAAAGGCTGTGAGGCTTTCTTAGCACATGTGGTTGACATCAGGAAGACTAGCCCAAGCATGCAGGAGATCCCCACTGCATGTGATTTTCCGGATGTGTTTCCAGAAGAGTTACTGGGTTTACCACCTGATAGAGAAGTGGAGTTTGCTATAGAGGTCATGTCGGGTACTGCACCAATGTCCATTGCTCCATATAGGATGGCACCTACTAAATTGAGAGAGTTGAAAGTTCAGTTACAGAAGCTAATAGACAAGGGCTTCATACGCCCTAGTGTGTCACCCTGGGGAGCACTAGTACTATTTGTGAAGAAGAAGGACGGTACCCTTCGGCTATGTATAGACTACCGGCAGCTGAATAAGGTGACTGTGAAAAACAAATACCCTTTACCTAGGGTAGATGACCTGTTTGATCAGTTGAGGGGAGCTGGAGTATTCTCCAAGATAGATCTCAGATCAGGCTATCACCAGTTGAGAGTGAAGGAGACAGATGTTCCTAAAACTGCTTTCAGAACCTGGTATGGACACTATGAGTTCCTAGTGATACCATTTGGGCTAACAAATGCACTAGCAGCTTTCATGGACCTAATGAACCGCATCTTTCATACCTAGTTGGATCGGTTTGTTATGGTCTTTATAGATGATATATTGGTGTATTCTAAGAACCAGGAGGAGCATGATGAATACTTGAGAGTAGTACTACAGACACTGCGATTTTTTTTTCCCAGTTTGGATTGAGGTTAATTTAAAAAAAATATGTATTATTATAAATATTATTAAAATAATTTAAAAAATTATTTGAAAAATATTAATTATTTCAAAAATTTTATAATAAAAATATATTAAATTTAATTAATATATGCAAAAATATATTTTTCTTAATGTTAAATATCAAACAAACCATGCATACTCAATTTCATACGATATTATTAATTATTATTAGTAGGGTGTATTTAATAAAACTCGAAATTATATGAGAATGAATTTAACAACTGTTAAACTAGATAATTGTATTGAGATATGTGTAAAACCAATTAAAATGTATATATAAAATACACGAATCTATATGTAAAAATTTAATCTAACGATTAATAAATCCATCCTTATTTGAGTTCGAACTCTCCATAATAGCTTCTGAAAGAGTTTATAAAGTATCAAGATTGAGCTTATATGAGTTTAATTCAACCATCACTAAAATATTAGAACTAATTAATTAGTTAATTTGACATCTAGTTTACACTCAAAAGTTAAAATTAAACCTAGATCTAATATCATATTATTTATTACAATTTTAAATGAGATTGGGCTCATATGGGCTTTGATTAAAAAGTTAGGATTAACCTATTTGTTATTTGGGCTTGATTCTTATACACCCTTTTGCATTTGATGTTTTTTAAATGGTAAACTCTTTACACATTATTGATAATCATACTATGATTGAGACCACATTGAGATATTCCTAGCGAAATCTTTTTTTTTTTTTTTGCTTTTTCAATTTTCAAATATAACTCTAATATTAAAAAAAAAAAAAAACTATATCATGCATAACTCTATTAGACAGCTATATCTTTTATGTAGTTAATTCTTTATTTTTTAGTTGGATCACTAAATAATTTTAAAGCAGACTAATGTTTTGAGATAAACATATTTTAAATGTAAATGTATATAAATTTAATTTATTATTTAATATACCTAAAAACCAAAAAAAAAAATATGAATAAAAAAATCCATCCATCTAAGATGAGCAATTCCACACCCAACAAAGTAAAACATGTCAATCCAAAATCATCAACCCTAGAATATTAAAAAATAAAAAGCTTATTAGAAAGAAAAAATTTGAACTTTTAATAATTATTAATATTAAAAGTTTTAATTTTAGTTAGAAATGATAAAATTTTAAGAATGAAAGTAATTATATCGAAACTTCAAATTAATTTAGTAAAATTTAAATTTTGTTAATAAAAATTATAAAAAATTGTAATGAATGCTTTTTTTTATGGATAAAAAAATAAACACAAAATAATTTTAATACCATAAAAATTTACAATTCGCTGTTACAAATTTTGAGTGTTGAATATAATTGTTTTCAATTTTAAAGATTTAAAACTTTTTAGTTTTCTGTATTCATTAATAGGATGCCTCAATATTCTTTAATAGGATGCCTCAATAATTTTAGTCACCATTATAGCTTCAGGAGCCGATGAATCATCATTTGTTGCTTTCTTAGGTCATACTATCATATTCCATTGATAGAAAATAATTACCCATATTTGCACTTTTTCTCACTCCTCATATTTATTTATTTATTTATTTTTTTTGCAATTCCAATGATTAGGGGTCCATTGACCACGATCACTTTGAGATGTTCCTAGCCAAATCTTGACTTTTTTTCTTTTCAATTTTCAAATATAGCTCTCATAATTCCCTTCTCTAACATTAAAAAAAAATTATGTTATGAATCAGTAAGCTAGACATTTATTTTTTTAAGTAGTTAATTCTTTTTTTTTAAGTAATTAATTTTATTTAGTTGAATCACTAAATTACTTTAAAGAAATATTAATGTTTTGTGATAGATAGATTTAAATGTTAAAGTATAAAAATTTCATTATTAATATACATTAAATCTTTATGAAAAAGCCATAAATGAAAAAATATATATCCACCCAAGATGAGTAATCCCACACCTAACAAAGTAAAACGTGCCAATCCAAAAACATCAACACTTGAATTTTTTTTTTTAAATGGCAACTAGATTAACAAATGGGCATGTTCAATGCACAGAGGATCTCATATTGATAAGAAAAAAAAAATTAATTAAATTTCTGTAGAGTCATTGACGGTGCTTCTTTGCTCCTAATAATAATGGGTATTATTTAGTTTCCCATAACAGTCAAATTAATGGGCATTATTTTTCTTTTCAGTATTGGATCCTTTGAGCATTGAACATGCCCATTTGTTAATCTAGTTTCATTAAAAAAAAAATGGCACGATTTACTTTCTTAGGTGTGGAATTACCCATCTTGGATAGATATATTTTTTTCTTTTATGGCTATTTTATATAGATTTAATGTATATTAAATAATGAAGTTTACATACTTTAACATTTAAATGTATCTATCGCAAAACATTAATATTTCTTTAAAGTAATTTAGTGATTCAACTAAATAAAATTAACTTTTGGCCACTTCATGTGGTTGATAAGAAAAAGGCACCTGTTGTGAACCAATTGTGTAGTTGTTCGTTACATCTAGCAATGAAATTTGCAACTGTGAGGTTGGCCGCAGAGAAAGAAACCAGTGGGATGCTGCACTGAAGATAGGGTTTCTTTCTTGGAAATTAGAAGGCAAATTATATCTATTTGCGGGCGAATGGCAAGGTTGGTGGCAAAAAGGTCTGGGACGAGGGGTTGGTAAATGGGTTTCTTTGGTAGGGTATGAGGCTTGGTTGCCTTGTTGAGTCTGCCGTGTGAGGTTCAATATGATCTATGAGTGCTTGTGAGCTCATAAACACATGGTTACAAATTCTACAGTCGATTCATGGAGAAGCATAAGGACTTTTAGGGCCACAGTGATGGTGCGTAAAAGTTTCTTTGTCAGAACTACAAAGAAAGAGAGAGGATATGTATATTTTTGTTCTGAAGGATGCCTATTAATTTATAGGTAATTTGTTTACCATATTTAGCTTTGGCAGCATGTATTATACAATGGGCATAGATGGAGGATTAATTAATGTCTACACGAGGGAAGAATTTTCACTAAACATGTAATTATCTAGGTTGGGTGTGAGGGAGAAGCTATTGGTTATGTTTAGGTTAATTTTTTTTTCCTCTAAAATTTTAATTAATTAATAAAATTTTTGTTTATAAAAAAAAATCTGTGTGCAAGAGGTGCGTATAATCATCTACTTGACCAAAAAAATTAATATAATTGAGGGGAAATGAAAAAGAATACAGAATAATCTCTTCTCTAAACACATATTTGATGAATTTAATGCTCATTGAACTATTCTCATTATGGCCAATTTTGGAAGGAAGATAGTGAAATAGACATATATGAAAATGATGGCACTATTTTTATATAAGAATTTGTGGAAGGCTAAAATTAGATTGATATCCTAAGCAATAAAGAAAGTTATTAATGAAATTAATTGAACACAAGGAGAAAATAGCTGTCCATTATCTAATTCTATTTATATAAATAAATAATTCAAAATAATATAAATTATAATAATATTTATAAACTTTTATATATCATAATTTAAGTAAGTAAAATTTAAATACTATATAAAATTATTGATTTTTAATTATAAATTATTAAAAAATATATAATTTATGTATATATATATAAAATTAAATGGGTTCGGATATTATTTCATGTTATACAATGTAAAAGCGTGTAAACTATCAAAAAAAAAAAAAAACAAAGCAAATAGATAAAATACCAATATTTACTTGCGTAATTCACTCACCCCACACAGGGCGACATCTATAGATATGCCATCTTTCACTATCAATAAAAATAAATTATCCATTGCAAGTTTAAAGTTATACTATCCATAAACACAATTAATCTCAAGAGAACTCTTACAATAATCTACTCACAATAATCTTCAAAGTTAAATTATTTTTTTCTTAGATAATTACAATTTTATTAAGAAAAAATTATAATTTTTGTTTTAATTTCAATTGATTTGATATAGTCCAATAAACTTATACTAAAGTAAGTCAGCTAGCATGCTATATACTTCCCATAAATTAACTTCAAAATTTATATGAAATTGTTATAAAATTTGAAATCTAAGCCTATTGTGTCCAAAAAGAAAGTTTTAGATTTGATCTCCAAAATACACAAAGTTTACCTTATTTTTTATAATTAGGTCAATTATAAAAATAAAAAATTGGTAAATCTTACTGTATTAATTTTTTTTAATTAGCTTAAGTTTTATATGGAAAGCAATATCATCATTGCATTATTTAAAACATTTATTTTTTACCATTATATTGACTATGTAAAATACTTTCTTTTAATTGAAAATATATCTCTCTAAGATTTTTTAAAATAAATTAAGTCAGCTAGCATGCCACGTAAAACATATATATACTTCTTGTAAATTAATTTCAAAATTTAGATGAAATTGTTATAAAATTTTGTAATCTAAGCCCATTGTGTCAAAAAAAGAAAGTTTTAGATTTATCACCAAAATACACAAAATTGAGCTTATAATGGTAAAAAATAAATGTTATGCAAATGGTAATATGCCTTTTAAGGGTCTCATGATCTATGGATGACGAAGAAAATCCCTATAAAACGGACTCTCTTTGATCCCTCATCCTTCATAAGCCATTTAGAAATTATTTTTTCTTTTTGCAAGTCCAATTTTTGTTTGCAAACTTTTCATTTTTTCTCCATCATCATGTCTGGCTCTAGTCAGAACTCAAGCCGTGGAAACTCCGTAGAATCTACCCAAATTCTGTGTGACAAATGTAACCGTGTCATATTTGGCATCGAACTAGAAAACAACAAAAGGGGGTCTTTTAATCGTCCGACAAAAAGTATTTTTCCAAGTGTCCTGCCACTAAACGGCGAGGCCACCTGTCTGTGTGCACCTCCACCACCTCCTCCCCAATCAGCAGTAGCAGAAGTGCCACCACCTCAAGTCTCACTTATAAAGAGTGCTTTACCAACTTTGCCTGAGCAGCAGCAGATTCAAGCTCCTCCTATAGTGATTGATTTAACACAAAGTGATGGAGAGGAAAAGGATAGTTCGGCAGGTGCCTCAAAAGTGATTGATTTAACACAAAGTGATGGAGAAGAAAATGATAGCGTGAGTGCACATGAGGACTCTTTTGAAGGTGATATTGATGACATCTGTAGCAGCTGCAGTAGCAACAGCATCCATTGATGAAGTGAAGTTGAGCTTATTAGTTTAATTAACCTTGCATACATACCATAGACGAATCAATTGGTGTTGTTGTTAAGAGTCAGAGTCATGCAAGGTACTAATACTTATTGTCTTTTTATTAGGGTCAAGTCTCTGCTATAGCAGGTGGTCTGGTTTGAATAAATGTAATTGTAATATCTTTTTCATTCATGCTGGTAATGAATTAATTCGTGTACCTTTTTCTTTTCCATTTCTCAGTGTTAATTTCTATCTAATCTGCTTTTATGATTCTCTAATTATTCAAGATTTGGTCACCAATAATATAAGATGATTGATTTAATTTAGTCACTAATAAATCATTTTTACCTAATTTCGAAAATAACTTTCTATAAAAATCTGATAAGATATTCATTCAAATTAAAATTAATTTTATATTTTTACTTATTTCGATGAGAAACTCAATAAAAAAACTGATACATTCAATTTATAGCTAATTTTTATAATATAGTAAAAATAAAATAAGATTCTTATATTGGTTTGGTGTGTATACTAATGATGTGATCCATGTTAACAATTTTTAGCTTGATCTTCTAATGAAAATTGGCTTAGGAAGTAACAAATAATGATCTACTCGGCCCTGATGCTATAACGATGACTAAAATTGTTGAGGTGTTCTATGAGGTGGAAGATTAGTAGAGAATATTGTTCTTCTTTGCATGAATTTTTCTTTTTAAGTGTATCCTCTATCCGTCAAACTAATCACTCCTAATCATTAGAAATAACTTAAAAAATCCCAAAAGACGAGTAACGAGATTTGATGTCCCTCAAAATCAAACGTAGCTAAAATTTTACCATCTCCAGGTCTCAGTGTTAACCATCCAACTAACACCTTATTGGCACAAATATGATTTCATTAATCAGCAAAATTACTAAAATTGCTAATTATCCAATCTGACCACATATGTATGGTGTGGTTATATAATATCTTATTTAGAGTTTGTTGTGTTGTCACTTTAATATGAAAGGAAAATATGCATTGTACAATTTTAAAAGATATCCAGTAAGTAGCTAAGTTAACCACTGCAAAAGAACATATATACATACGGCGCATTCTAAATATTGGTGTAAGCAATCAAATCAGCTATATGTCCAGGATTTCGAGCACATATGGGCCTAAAGAGAAAATTAAATTTTGATTAAGAGGAGAGAAATAAAAAGAAATTACTCATTAAAAAAGAAAATAGATTAAAAAACAAGGAAACATAATTAATTTGGTTGTTGTGGTAATCAATAGGTGCAAAGAAGCATCGTCAATGTGACGCCCCTTACCTGTCTGCTGTATAGCCGAGCAAGAAGTGTCACATTCGGTGCCGGAGCACCCTATCTTGTTTTATCATATCTATTGTAAACTTTTGATGTCATTTAAAACATGTATTCTATGTGTGAAAATTTTTTTTTTATATATATATCTTATTTTTGTGGAGACCCGGACAGAGCCTCCCCTGTTTTATTAGCATCTGTCGGGCTCCACTAATCACCTGTTAACAGGTCTATATTCATTTTACACATTTTTATATCATATTCTCGTGTATCATATCATTTGCAATTATTTATGAGATCTAAAAATGAAGTATCATGTTTCCATATCATATTGGCACATCTCAAATGGAATTTTCTAGTGGGAGTTATGGCCAAATGAACACAAGGGTATCAAATGGCATTCTGGGTTCAACTTAACATTTTCCATATTTCAATTCCTAACTTTGGCTAATATTTTCCCTAGGATGCAATGGTTTCTAGAGCTTGGTCAAAACATAAAAATTGTTGTGCTATGTCTTATAAAACTTTTGGCACTAGTTTCACTCAATTTTCAGCTTTGGAGACCAAGTTATGGCATTTTTGCCAAAACTGGTCAAGCATACCAAAGGAACAGTATTTTGGACAATTTCTGGGTTGGCGGTTTTAGTGACTCAACTTGTACTAACAATTTGATTTGGTTAAAAGCAAAACTGGGTTAAGTGGTCTTCATAAAAAATGTAGCCCTATGTCTAAGATTTCCATTGATGAAATTTTAGGTCATTTGGACCAGTATAGAGAGAGTTATGACCAAATGAACATGTACTGTTCATTTGGTCATTTTCTGGGTTGGCAGTTTTAGTGACTCAAATTTTGCTAACAATTTGATTTGGTTAAAAGCAAAACTGGGTCAAGTGGTCTTCATGAAAAGTGTAGCCCTATGTCTAAGCTTTCCATTGATGAAATTTTAGATCATTTGGACCAGTATAGAGAGAGTTATGACCAAATGAACACGTATTAGTCATTTGGTCATTTTCTTGGTTGGCAATTTTAGTGACTCAATTTGTGCTAACAATTTGATTTGGTTAAAAGCAAAACTGGGTCAAGTGGTCTTCATGAAAAGTGTAGCCCTATGTCTAAGCTTTCCATTGATGAAATTTTAGGTCATTTGGACCAGTATAGAGAGAGTTATGACCAAATGAACACGTTTCAATGTTTGGTCATCCAGGTTTGGGCAGAGAATTGGTCATGATTTTGGAAAAATTTGGGCATGGTGTCTACATGAAAAATTGGCTATTTTGAGTCTATTTTCACCTCCAATTAGCCTCATACCAATTGGTGTCACACATTTTTAGTTATGGGTCAATAAACCCACTGGACTCATTGAGTCCAAACCTGCAGAAAATTGAATACTCCCAATATCTCAATTCCTTCAACTTCCTTACTTTATTTTGCATGCAATACACTTCTATAAGCAACAATTTCAACTCAATAGGTCAATTTCAACATTTATACCAAGTCCTCAAGCATTTACACAAACCCTAGTTTTCAAAGTTTTAAATTTTCATAAACACTACACAATCAAACACCCAAACATTTCAACTCATCACACTTTCTCATGGAACCATTTTTCATCACTTAAAAGCAATAAACTTCAAGTTCCATGGCTGCCAAAAATTTAAGGGTTCTTCCCTCTAGATTTTCTTTTTGTTTTAATGATATTTATGCTTGGCTAAATATGCTTTTCATGTTTAATAAAGAGAAGAAGAGGGATTAGTGCACTAACCTTACTTGAGCTTCCCTAACTTCAAATTTCTTACTTCCAATGGGTGTCTATAGCTTCCTTACGGTGTGGAGAGTATTTTTTACGAAGTGGGCTATGGGTTTTGGTGTGTAGAAGTTTAGGAAATCAAGCTTGGAAACTTGACAACAATGGAGGAAATGAGGGAAAGAGAGAGAGAAGAAATGGAGGAAGAAGATGGAAGTGGATGAGAGTTTGTCCTCTAGTGCCTATTTATAATTTTTTTTTGAATTTTCCTAAGCTTTTTCTTTTTTTTTTCTTTTCTTTTCTCTTCTCATTTTCCTAATCTATTTCTTAAATTTTAATTAATGTTAATTATTTTATTCTCTAAATTTTTTTTATTTTGACATTTTGGTCAAAATTCACCTTTGGGAGTGAAATGACCAAAATGCCCTTAGTAGTGCATATTGAGTTATTTTTATTATTTTTGTATCAAATTATAAATTCTCTAAACTTTAATTTATTTTTTTTCTATATTTTCTTAACATTTATTTCTTTAATTTATGCCTCCTCACTATAGTCTAGGTATAGTTCCAGACATTTTAACTGTCCGAACAGACATTAGTTATCAGAACAATAAAATGTACGGACTACCTTTAGTGAGGGCGTTACAGTCAATAACTTTACTGAAATTTAATTAATTTTTTCTTTTAAGTATGAGATCCTTTGTGCACTAAACATGCCCATTTGTTAATCTAGTTTCATTTAAAAAAAAAAAAAAATTCCGGTGTTGATGATTTTGGATTGACATGTCCTACTTTGTTGGGGTGTGGAATTACTCATCTTAGATGAATATTTTCTTTTTTTTTTTTTTCATTTATGGCTATTTCCTATAGATTTTATATATATTAAACAATAAAACTTATATAATTTAACATTTAAATGTATCTGTTGCAAAATATAAATATTGCTTTAAAGTAATTTAGTTATTCAACAAAATAAAATTAATTACTTTTCTTTAACAAAAATTATAACTACTTAAAAAATAAATAATTGTCTAACTTAATTTAATTCATAACACATTTTTTTTTTAATATTAAAGAAAGGAATTTTTATATATATTATATGTGCAAAAACGAAATCCCAAGTCACTGTTCAGTAACAGAGACATGGACCCCTATTCTTTTTATTTTTTTTTACAAACTTTCTTTTTTCAAGATAATTTATTACCTTTTTTTTTCCATTCTTTTTTAATTATATATATTTAAATTATTTTTATTGTAATTTTTATTTTATTTTCAATTACTTCTTAACTATTACTATTATTATTATTATTATTATTATTATTATTATTATTATTATTATTATTATAAAAAATTTTGAAACAATTTTAGTTTGCAATAAAGTACAAGTTCACTATTGTAATAATAGTGTTGTAATTATTTTACTTTGTTGCATCTTCTTATTTTTTATTTTTTATTTCATAATTTTTATTTTATTACTAAAAATGTTTAGTGACCGAATTATAATTAATAAATTTTGTAAGCACCATGAAGATTAATTAATATAAAATTTGATTACCACGGAAAATTTTACCCATGAAATTTGAAAGGAAATGAAGGGGGAAATTTTCAATATGAAGGGGTAAAACAGATGTACCAATATGATCTAGAAACATGATACTTAGGGCTATAACATTTAATGAACACAGCAAATTACATTTAATGAATAATTTTTCTAACTGGTACAAATATGCAACCATTACGTTTTTTTTTTTTTTTTGCCCTTTACACCTATTAAGATTTATTTTAATGGTAAGCGTACTTTTCCCTTACTAGTGGGTTCATTTATCATTAAAATAGTAATTATTTGTGCTAGTGTGGTGTATTAAATAAATCTTAACGATTATATATTTGTATTGATTATTAGAAAAATCATTTAATGAATTATAAATTAAAATTTACCATGTTAGTAAAGTGCATCAAATAAATTTTAATGGATACAAATTTGTACCCATTAGAAAACCGTTAGGAAAATGTCATAGGCATTGTGGTTGGATTAATTATGATTGAGTTTGAATTTAAAAATTAAGACGGAATCGTTGGAGATTTGACACTGGCCTTGGTATATGCTCTCACTCAAGGTGTTTTAACAATTCTCTCACTGTCAAAAACCATTGTATGAGAATTATTAGGTGTGCACCCACCTTGTAAAGGACAATGGCTTTCTCCTCATTAGAATCCAGCAGAGGCCTGCTACCTGTCAAAAACCATTGAGTGTTATTCCAAAACCAATAGAAACAAGACCAAATCTGGAGATTTATATTCTTCAGTATCTAGTTCTTATAATAAAAGCTTGATAAAATATAACACCTCAAATTAAAAAACTTTGCTAATACAACTATAACACATGATGGAAAATCTAAAAAAGTACGTATAAAACCAGATAACACATATCCTCCTCCCACTAGAAAGAGAAGGAAGAAAAAGAAGAAAAATCAATTGACAGTAACTGAGGGTGAAAAGCAAGCATAAAATGTATAACCATTCCAAATAGATTAAAGTTAACATGAAGTTCATAAAACTAAAAACGGTATGGAAGATGTCTTCTTCAACAGTACCTTCAATGTGTTCCACAGATTTTGTTTGATGATCTTTGACCTGTGCAATAAAAAATGACTGAAATCAAAATAGAGGATCCGATTTACAGATCATAAGTTTCTCAAGGATTTATCATACCATGGCCAACCCTATTTCATTGTTACTTTGAATCGCAATTGCCTCTTCAATCTGCAAGATCTCAGATTCCAAGGCATACACGCGTTCCAAGACCTCTGGAGTGCTCACAAAACGAACAAACCTGTAAGTCCAAAGCATATTAGTCTGCATCATTGCATCATTAGGGTTGGAATATTACATAACTGTGTTCATTAATTATGCTTAAGAAGGTGAATATGAAGGCCAAACTCAAAAGTCATGACATAAAAACTGTTAAACTGAACAAATTAAAAACTCTATCCTCCTAATAAACTATCATTGCAACCAGTATGTTGAAGTTCAAGTGCTGTTGCCCTTTTTCAAATTGTGAATCCACAATAAAGAATTTTATTAGCTAGTCCACAGAATCTTCATAAACCTAGAATGGGAATATGAAAAATGTAGGGAATTTTAACATGGGTCAATGGATTCCCATATTGGCTAAATCAAAACCAAGAAAAACATAATGCTGATGGACACCACCAACAACAACAAACAAAAGACAGAATGTGAGAGGAGCAGTAAATAGCAAGGCCAAACTTTCGACTGTTCCTCTTGTGAACCATGTTGCATCAGTTCCAAGCTCTGGCTCAAGAATAATTGAGTAACCCCCCTTGGCCATTTGATCTCGCGCAATCTTCAATTGGGCAAGAAATGGATTAACCAAACCGGAAGCTATTATCTCCGTCTTTCCATTTGCGGAGAGAACCAATAACCTATAGCTAATTATATTTTAATCAATAACCTCACTACCAATGCATTAAACTCTACAAATGCAAATTCCACTCACAAATCAACAAGAAAATTAAAAATAAAAAATTTTAAAAATATATTAGAAGTAAACTACTAAAACTTTACCTTGGTGACACTACAATTTTCAAGTGTGAATCAAAGTCAAATTCATCAAAACAATGTTGTTAATAACAAGATATACAAACATAACACAGAAATGAAATGAAAAAACAAGTAGAACGTAACAATATCCAATTCAAAAGAAAAAAAGGTACCTGCTGACCACCAATTCAGATCGTTTAAAAAACAAGAAGGTTCTAATAATAGAAATCACTAATTAATCAGAACAAAAAGATTGCTCCTTTAGGACCCAAACAGTAAGTGAGTCATTTTTTTATATAAAAAAAAGGCAACAAATTTGCTAAAAGGAAACTAAACAATAGTGGCTTTATGTGCATAATCAGCTGCACATGTCAGCAAGTTAATCAAAGGAGAGAAACGATACCTTGTCCGAGTTGGAGTGAGTTGAAAAACAGCCGAGTCAAGCCGACTTGAAGACTTCATTGTTGCCAAAAAAACAAAACGACCTTTAGTTTCCTCTAAAACGAGATCAATCACTCATCAAATGGGAACCCAAAAAGGAAACAGAAACGGGAAAAAAAAAAGATTTTTCTAAAGATCTATAAAAAAAGACTCTGAATTGGACAAATGAAGGCAATTTTGGCTCTCCGTAAATGAAAGCTCGACAAAGTAAAGTTGCAGAGAAGCCAAAAGACCAAAAGGTTCAGAGAAAGTGGTTGTAGAGAAAGAGACTTTGGATACCAACTGGGAAGTGAAAATTTTGTTTGTGTTTCTTTGCCAGTGGCGTAGAGCGACGTTATGGTTGAATTATCCAAGCAGAAGGTAAATAAAGAAAATAACAAGGGTACTTTAGGGAATTTAAAACTGCGTGAAACGTGAGAACGGTAAACATTGTAGCCTGTGCATTGAGTTTCATAGCTTAAAACAGTTTTTCTGAATAAAAATATTATTTTAAATATTATTAAAAAAATAATTTAAAAAAAATTATTTTATTATTTTAATATTTTTATTATTAAAATTGATTAAATTTAATTTTTAATTATTTTTTAATACTTTAACTAATATATTTGAAAAAGTAATTTTCTGAATAAAAGTTTCAACAGTAATGTCAAACAAGTCCTATATCGGCTTGATTTAACTTGAATTGTAATTGAATTAGAGTTTTATGAATTTTAATTAAAAACAATTTGTTTTTTGTTGTTATTAAATTGGATTGGAATTGTTTTGATTGGTTCAAATCTTTTAAAAATTTTTTTAAAAAAATTAACAGTTAAATTATCTCAAATCAAATCATATAAAAATTAAAATTAAAGTCCACACAATTTAATTTCGAATCTTTCATTTTAATAATCAAAATTATACAAATCGACAGGCTAACCAGATCTACGTTAAGAGGTTTTATCTGTATGAAATAACCAAAATAACCTCAAAATGTTCAACGCTACCGTTGAGAGCTCCACTGAGAAATGCGAGATACTGGTGGAGATAGTCAAGGCAAATGTTTGCAATTAAAAGGGACTATCATTTTATTTTATTTATCATAAAATGAAGAGAGTGAAGAATAAGTGAAATACAGAGCCTCAGATTTCTATGGCTCGTTTGGTTTGAGATTTTTTTTTTCCCAGTTTGGATTGAGGTTAATTTAGTAAAAAATATATATTATTATAAATATTATTAAAATAATTTAAAAATTATTTAAAAAATATTAATTATTTCAAAAATTTTATAATAAAAATGTATTAGAATTAATTAATATATGCAAAAATATATTTTTCTTAATTGTAAATATCAAACAAACCATGCATACTCGAATTTCATACAATATTATTAATCATTATTATTAGGGTGTCTTTAATAAAACTCGAACTTATATGAGAATGTATTTAATAACTGTTAAACTAGATAATTGTATTGAGATATGTGTAAAACTATTTAAAATGTACATACAAAATACATGAATCTATATGTAAAATTTAATCTAACGATTAATAAATCCATCCTTATTTGAGTTCGAACTCTCTATAATAGCTTCTGAAAGAGTCTACAAAGTATCAAGATTGAGCTTATATGAGTTTAATTCAACCATCACCAAAATATTAGAACTAATGAATTAGTTAATTTGACATCTAGTTTACACTCAAAAGTTAAAATTAAACCTAGATCTAATATCATATTATTTATTACAATTTTAAATGAGATTGGGCTCATATGGGCTTTGATTAAAAAGTTAGGATTAACCTATTTGTTATTTGGGCTTGATTCTTATACACCCTTTTGCATTTGATGTTTTTTAAATGGGAAACTCTTTACACATTAATGATAATCATACTATGATTGAGACCACATTGAGATATTCCTAGCGAAATCTTTATTTTTTTTTGCTTTTTCAATTTTCAAATATAACTCTTATAAATTACCTTCTCTAATATTAAAAAAAAAAAACTATATTATGCATAAATTACCTTCTCTAATTGTTTCTTTTTTAGTTGGATCACTAAATAATTTTAAAGCAGACTAATATTTTGAGATAAACATATTTTAAATGTAAATGTATATAAATTTAATTTATTATTTAATATACATAAAACCAAAAAAAAAAAATTGAATAAAAAAATCCATCCATCTAAGATGAGCAATTCCTGTGACGCCCCTTACTCGTCTATTGTATAGCCGAGCAAGAAGTGCCACATTCGGTGCCGGAGCACCCTATCTTGTCTTGTCATGTCTATTGTAAATTTTAATGTCATTTAAATCAGGTAATTTATGTGTAGAAATTTATATATATATATATATATATATATATATATATATATATATATATTATTTCTGTGGAGACCCGGACAGATCCTCCTCTGTTTTATTAGCATCTGGTGGGTTCCACTATCACGTGTTAACATATTCATAGTCATCTCACATATTTCCATATCATATTTTCTTTTATCATATCATTCACAACTATTTATGAGATCTCAAAATGAAGTGTCATCTATTGCATTCATATGGAAATTTATAGATAATAAATTATAAGTTTTCATTTCAAGTCCAAAATAAAATACATCATAAACTAGTAATTACATTATGACTAGACATAATGAACCAAAATACTAGTCTACACATGGGCCCTATCAAAATACAAAAGACTGATGGGGTGACTCTGATCGGTGGCAGACCTGGTCGGAACTCTGTCCGAATACTACTGTGGCGGCTGCTGATCTTCAGTACCTACGCGATGGAAAACCAACGCGCTAAGCATAACGCTTAGTGGTGCATAATTTATAATAACAATAATTAAACAATTGAAATAATATTTACAAATCATAAATTCTAGGTCTTTTACATTTTTTTATTACACTTTGGAATCAATTAAAATTATTGGGGTCTTTCCTATTTACTTATTGTATATTCAGTATTAATTAATTATTATCAATGCCCAAGAAACCTATAACAAATTATAAAAGCTGGATACACCGGAGTATACGGGTTAGACAGCCATATGTCTACCCTGTATACATCTGTCAGGCACGAGGCCAGCTGTCGGGCACGAGACCCGCTGTCAGGCTTGTAAAGCCAGAAATAAAGTAGGCACAATGGCCAGTAAGTAGGCATATAGCCTGTAGAACAATCATATCAGACATATATTGTCAGTTCATGATTTGCTCTATAAGCAGTACTGCTATCTGTGGTCCCTAATTGGTATACCAATTTATCCAAACTAAATAAATAAGTCTAGGTATACTATGGGCAATTAAACATTTTTAATTATTTTAGCACTATTCACTGTTACTATTTTCTAATACTGTTCATTAGTACCATTAATTTCATATTAATGGGACATTAGTCCCAATTTACATATTCATATCATTTTTAATATTTAATTATCCTTATGAGTATTTTAATTATCATATATAGCATTTTTCTCATGAACATTTCTTTAGGTTCATGTTGATGTGTTATCTTTATCTAGGAATTTGACTAGGTTAGGATGTCTATTTAGTCACACTTCCTTCATAACAATTGTTCCTCTATGTTTAAACTTGAATTTCAGTTTTTGAATCACTGAATTTGGACTTATAGAACTCAAGTTATGGTCAAAATACCATAACTGGTCCCTTTGCCTCTAAGCTGTCCAGAATTTACAATTTCTAGTCAATAAACTTTGACCAGTCATTTGATCATTTTATTGTCATTTTTAGACTTAGGTTCCTTCACAAGATATGTTCCTCTATGTCTTAGGGACTCCCAGGTACAATTTCATAATTTTTCAAGCTTGGTATAGTGAGTTATGGTCAATGTATTAACCTGGACTCTCAGTCCTATAAGGGCAAAAATCAACTTCAGGGCAGTATGTTTGACCCTCTTTTTAGGGTCTTTACACTTAGAATTTGGCAAAGGTGTCTAAATCAATATTGTATCCCTAAGTATCATGTTTCTAGATCATATTGGCAAATCTCAAATGGAATTTCCTAGTGGGAGTTATGGCCAAATGAACACACAGGTATCAAATGGCATTCTGGGTTCAACTTAACATTTTCTAGATTTCAATTCCTAACTTTGGCTAATATTTTCCCTAGGATGCAATGCTTTCTAGAGCTTGGTCGAAACATAAAAATTGTTGTGCTATGTCTTATAAAACTTTTGGCACTAGTTTCACTCAATTTGCAGCTTTGGAGACCAAGTTATGGCATTTTTGCCAAAACTGGTCAAGCATACCAAAGGAAAAGTATTTTGGACAATTTCTGGGTTGGCAGTTTTAGTGACTCAACTTTTGCTAACAATTTGATTTAGTTAAAAGTAAAACTGGGTTAAGTGGTCTTCATGAAAAGTGTAGCCCTATGTCTAGACTTTCCATTGGTAAAATTTTAGGTCATTTGGACAAGTATAGAGAGAGTTATGACCAAATGAACATGTACTGTTCATTTAGTCATTTTCTGGGTTGGCAGTTTCAGTGACCCAACTTGTGCTAATAATTTGAATTGGTTAAAGGCAAAACTGGGTTATGTGGTCTTCATGAAAAGTGTAGCCCTATGTCTAAACTTTCCATGGGTGAAATGTTAGGTCATTTGGACCAGTATAGAGAGAGTTATGACCAAATGAACACGTGCTGTTCATTTGGTCATTTTCTGGGTTGGCAGTTTCAGTGACCCAACTTGTGCTAATAATTTGAATTGGTTAAAGGCAAAACTGGGTTAAGTGTTCTTCATAAAAAGTGTAGCCCTATGTCTAAACTTTCTATGGGTAAACTTTTAGGCCATTTGGACCAGTCTAGAGAGAGTTATGACCAAATGAACACGTACTGTTCATTTGGTCATTTTCTTGGTTGGGTGCAGGGAAATCCGAATTTGGGCAGTATTTAGCTCAAGTTTTGGACAGAAATTGGGCATGGTTTCTTCATGGAAAATGGGCTATTTTGAGTCTAGTTTCACCTCCAATTGGTCTCATACCAATTGGGGTCATACAATTTTATTTATGACCTAAAATGTACACTGCCCTCAACAAACACAACCTGCAGAAAATTAACACTTCCAAAACTCAATATCCTCCAACTTCCTTACTTCAATTTGCACGCAATACACTTCTATAAGCAACAATCTCATCCCAATAGGTCAATTTCAACATTTTACACAAAGTCCTCAACATTTACACAAACCCTAGTTTTCAAAGTTTCAAATTTACACAATCAAACACCCAAACATTTCAACTAATTACACATTCTCATGGAATCATTTTTCATCACTTGAAAGCAATAAACTTCAAGTTCTATGGCTGCCAAAAATTCAAGGGTTCTTTCCTCTAGATTTTCTTTTTGTTTTAATGGTATTTATGCTTAACTAAACATGCTTTTCATGTTTAATAAAGAGAAGAAGAGGGATTAGTGCACTAACCTCTTGGGTAACTTGTTAAACTTCAACTTTTCTTCTTCTTTTCACTATCAATGGCTTCCTTATGGAGTGGGCTAAATTTTTAATGAAGGGGTCTATGGGTTTTGGTGAGGAGGAAGCTTGGAAAATCAAGCTTTAGGGAAGACAAAAATGGAGGGAGAGAGCTCCCATGGTGGACGGCAAGGAGAGAGAGAGAGAGAGAGAGAGAGAGAAGAGGGAAGAAGAAGATGGTTGGTGGGGTTTTGTCTCTTGTGGGTATTTATATATATACATTTATGTGTACTTTATTGTTTTTAAATTTCATAAATCTATTTCCTTTCTTTTTTTTTCTTTCCTTTTTTTTTCTTTTCTTTTTCTTTCTCTTCTCATTTTTCAAATTCAAATTCATAAATTTAATTTATGTTATTTATTTTATTTCCTAATTTTAATTTGACATTTATGTCAAAATTCACCTCTATGGGTGAAATGACCAAAATGCCCTTCATGGTGCATATCGGGTTATTTTTATTATTTTTGTACCAAATAAATAAATTCTCTAAATTTTATTTTATTTTCTCAAAATTTTTCCTACATTTTTTTTAATATTTATTTCATTAATTTATGCCTCCTCACTATAGTTTAAGTGTAGTTCCAGATATTTTAATTGTCCGAACAGACATTAGTCATCAGAACAGTAAAATGTACGGACTACCTTTGGTGAGGACGTTACAATTCTTCCCCTCTAAATAAAATTTCGTCCTCGAAATTTACACAGTGTAATTAATCGAGGGACAGCTATCTCCTTGTCTTTTGACCTTTTTGTGTTATAATACTTTACTTTTTTTTTTTTTTAGTCTGTCTTATTAATCCTAGTTCTACAATCTTATCCTTATCTCGATTTACTATTGGAAATAGGTAGCTCTACACAATAGTCCCAAGTCGGTACTGTAATCTGCAGCTTACAGCACAAACATCAAGAGCATTGCATAGTTACCACGGTATATCCCAATAGACTATCTCTTTTTTTTTTTTTTTAACCAGTTCTGTGCTCATCTTCTTTCATCTCACATATAGCCTCCTTCTCATTTCCATCTATTATCTTTAACACGATCCTTTTTGGTTGATAATCTACAATCACCTGGTGACCTAAAGGGTTGGTGACAAGTATGTCATCTTCTGACCCATCTATCGGTATCCTCTTTCAACAGGAGGTACAATGCATATATAGGGGTGAACATAGTTAGGGTCTATCAATACATACTTAAAGGTATTATAATTAGGAAATGTACCTCTGATAACATCTACCGGATTTGGCTCCTCTCGAGCCATAGGGTACACGCGGGATGCTACTTTAGCCTCGGGGTGTTCTATAATCTTAGAAGCTCTCTGTGATGTACCAGCTACCTCTGGTCTCATCGGGCTTATACCCCTCTGTACTGTTGGGGCAGACTTATGAGTCTGTGGTGGAGCTGTGGGAGCACTCCTCCGTAGGAAATCTCTCAAAAAAAATGCTCTATGGACCCACATCTGAAACATCCACCCGTTAGTAATCTACACTTTCCTCTGTGGTTCTTCCTATAATGTGTACAAACTAGCATCGGGATTGATCTCCGTGCTATAGGACCCACAGAATTGTCAATTGATACACTCATCTGACCTCCTCTCCTCGGGGCAAATCGGAACCTCTGCCTCTGTTCTCTACTCTGAATCTAACCCTGAGACCCCCTGGGTCTCTTGCTCTCTGTAGCAGCTACGCTGGACTGGCCAGGTCCAGACCCTCTCTTGCACTACTTGTCTCTCCTAAACTGCTCATCATTTCTAAGTCTCTCTACTGGGGTCCTATATACTAGCTGGGGAGGTGGTGGCATAGCTCCAGTAACCTGACAGAGCAATTGAATCATTTGCTCTAGGAAGGCCTGTTGTGTCCTTACTAAAGTACCCAACGATGGTTCTACTCTACTGCTACTACGCCCCTGACTAAACACAGGTGCAGGTGTGTGACTCTCTACTTCCTCCTCTATCGGTCCTGGAGGTCCGTGCTCTGAAGGATCAAATGCCATCGATCTTATAAAATAGATAAAGAACAAATCTACATTAGTTTCACCTCGACTCTATCTAAAGGCCCATGCATGTGATGCAACTATTTCTTTCTATCTATCTAGGTCTAAGACCGCCTAAACCTCTGCTCTGATACCACTAAATGTGACGCCCCTTACTCGTCTATTGTATAGCCGAGCAAGAAGTGCCACATTCGGTGCCGGAGCACCCTATCTTGTCTTGTCATGTCTATTGTAAATTTTAATGTCATTTAAATCAGGTAATTTATGTGTAGAAATTTTTTTTTTATATATATATATATATTATTTCTGTGGAGACCCGGACAGATCCTCCTCTGTTTTATTAGCATCTGGTGGGTTCCACTATCACGTGTTAACATATTCATAGTCATCTCACATATTTCCATATCATATTTTCTTTTATCATATCATTCACAACTATTTATGAGATCTCAAAATGAAGTGTCATCTATTGCATTCATATGGAAATTTATAGATAATAAATTATAAGTTTTCATTTCAAGTCCAAAATAAAATACATCATAAACTAGTAATTACATTATGACTAGACATAATGAACCAAAATACTAGTCTACACATGGGCCCTATCAAAATACAAAAGACTGATGAGGTGACTCTGATCGGTGGCAGACCTGGTCGGAACTCTGTCCGAATACTACTGTGGCGGCTGCTGATCTTCAGTACCTACGCGATGGAAAACCAACGCGCTAAGCATAACGCTTAGTGGTGCATAATTTATAATAACAATAATTAAACAATTGAAATAATATTTACAAATCATAAATTCTGGGTCTTTTACATTTTTTTTACACTTTGGAATCAATTAAAATTATTGGGGTCTTTCCTGTTTACTTATTGTATATTCAGTATTAATTAATTATTATCAATGCCCAAGAAACCTATAACAAATTATAAAAGCTGGATACACCGGAGTATACGGGTTAGACAGCCATATGTCTACCCTGTATACATCTGTCAGGCACGAGGCCAGCTGTCGGGCACGAGACCCGCTGTCAGGCTTGTAAAGCCAGAAATAAAGTAGGCACAATGGCCAGTAAGTAGGCATATAGCCTGTAGAACAATCATATCAGACATATATTGTCAGTTCATGATTTGCTCTATAAGCAGTACTGCTATCTGTGGTCCCTAATTGGTATACCAATTTATCCAAACTAAATAAATAAGTCTAGGTATACTATGGGCAATTAAACATTTTTAATTATTTTAGCACTATTCACTGTTACTATTTTCTAATACTATTCATTGGTACCATTAATTTCATATTAATGGGACATTAGTCCCAATTTACATATTCATATCATTTTTAATATTTAATTATCCTTATGAGTATTTTAATTATCATATATAGCATTTTTCCCATGAACCTTTCTTTAGGTTCATGTTGATGTGTTATCTTTATCTAGGAATTTGACTAGGTTAGGATGTCTATTTAGTCACACTTCCTTCATAACAATTGTTCCTCTATGTTTAAACTTGAATTTCAGTTTTTGAATCACTGAATTTGGACTTATAGAACTCAAGTTATGGTCAAAATACCATAACTGGTCCCTTTGCCTCTAAGCTGTCCAGAATTTACAATTTCTAGTCAATAAACTTTGACCAGTCATTTGATCATTTTATTGTCATTTTTAGACTTAGGTTCCTTCACAAGATATGTTCCTCTATGTCTTAGGGACTCCCAGGTACAATTTCATAATTTTTCAAGCTTGGTATAGTGAGTTATGGTCAATGTATTAACCTGGACTCTCAGTCCTATAAGGGCAAAAATCAACTTCAGGGCAGTATGTTTGACCCTCTTTTTAGGGTCTTTACACTTAGAATTTGGCAAAGGTGTCTAAATCAATATTGTATCCCTAAGTATCATGTTTCTAGATCATATTGGCAAATCTCAAATGGAATTTCCTAGTGGGAGTTATGGCCAAATGAACACACAGGTATCAAATGGCATTCTGGGTTCAACTTAACATTTTCTAGATTTCAATTCCTAACTTTGGCTAATATTTTCCCTAGGATGCAATGCTTTCTAGAGCTTGGTCAAAACATAAAAATTGTTGTGATATGTCTTATAAAACTTTTGGCACTAGTTTCACTCAATTTGCAGCTTTGGAGACCAAGTTATGGCATTTTTGCCAAAACTGGTCAAGCATACCAAAGGAACAGTATTTTTGACAATTTTTGGGTTGGCAGTTTTAGTGACTCAATTTTTGCTAACAATTTGATTTAGTTAAAAGTAAAATTGGGTTAAGTGGTCTTCATGAAAAGTGTAGCCCTATGTCTAGACTTTCCATTGGTAAAATTTTAGGTCATTTGGACAAGTATAGAAAGAGTTATGACCAAATGAACATGTACTGTTCATTTAGTCATTTTCTGGGTTGGCAGTTTCAGTGACCCAACTTGTGCTAATAATTTGAATTGGTTAAAGGCAAAACTGGGTTAAGTGGTCTTCATGAAAAGTGTAGCCCTATGTCTAAGCTTTCCATGGGTGAAATTTTAGGTCATTTGGACCAGTATAGAGAGAGTTATGACCAAATGAACACGTGCTGTTCATTTGGTCATTTTCTGGGTTGGCAGTTTCAGTGACCCAACTTGTGCTAATAATTTGAATTGGTTAAAGGCAAAATTGGGTTAAGTGTTCTTCATGAAAAGTGTAGCCCTATGTCTAAACTTTCCATGGGTAAAATTTTAGGTCATTTGGACCAGTCTAGAGAGAGTTATGACCAAATGAACATGTACTGTTCATTTGGTCATTTTCTGGGTTGGGTGCAGGGAAATCCGAATTTGGGCAGTATTTAGCTCAAGTTTTGGACAGAATTTGGGCATGGTTTCTTCATGGAAAATGGGCTATTTTGGGTCTAGTTTCACCTCCAATTGGCCTCATACCAATTGGGGTCACACAATTTTATTTATGACCTAAAATGTACACTGCCCTCAACAAACACAACCTGCAGAAAATTAACACTTCCAAAACTCAATATCCTCCAACTTCCTTACTTCAATTTGCATGCAATACACTTCTATAAGCAACAATCTCATCCCACTAGGTCAATTTCAACATTTTACACAAAGTCCTCAACATTTACACAAACCCTAGTTTTCAAAGTTTCAAATTTACAGAATCAAACACCCAAACATTTCAACTAATTACACATTCTCATGGAACCATTTTTCATCACTTGAAAGCAATAAACTTCAAGTTCCATGGCTGCCAAAAATTCAAGGGTTCTTTCCTCTAGATTTTCTTTTTGTTTTAATGGTATTTATGCTTAACTAAACATGCTTTTCATGTTTAATAAAGAGAAGAAGAGGGATTAGTGCACTAACCTCTTGGGTAACTTGTTAAACTTCAACTTTTCTTCTTCTTTTCACTATCAATGGCTTCCTTATGGAGTGGGTTAAGTTTTTAATGAAGGGGTCTATGGGTTTTGGTGAGGAGGAAGCTTGGAAAATCAAGCTTTAGGGAAGTCAAAAATGGAGGGAGAGAGCTCCCATGGTGGACGGCAAGGAGAGAGAGAGAGAGAGAGAGAGAAGAGGGAAGAAGAAGATGGTTGGTGGGGTTTTGTCTCTTGTGTGTATTTATATATATACATTTATGTGTACTTTATTGTTTTTAAATTTCATAAATCTATTTCCTTTCTTTTCTTTCCTTTTTTTTTTCTTTTCTTCTTCTTTCTCTTCTCATTTTTCAAATTCAAATTCATAAATTTAATTTATGTTATTTATTTTATTTCCTAATTTTAATTTGACATTTATGTCAAAATTCATCTCTATGGGTGAAATGACCAAAATGCCCTTCATGGTGCATATCGGGTTATTTTTATTATTTTTGTACCAAATAAATAAATTCTCTAAATTTTATTTTATTTTCTCAAAATTTTTCCTACATTTTTTTTTAATATTTATTTCATTAATTTATGCCTCCTCACTATAGTTTAAGTGTAGTTCCAGATATTTTAATTATCCGAACAGACATTAGTCATCAGAACAGTAAAATGTACGGACTACCTTTGGTGAGGACGTTACAATTCCACACCCAACAAAGTAAAACATGTCAATCCAAAATCATCAACCCTAGAATATTAAAAAATAAAAAGCTTATTAGAAAGATAAAATTTTAACTTTTAATAATTATTAATATTAAAAGTTTTAATTTTAGTTAGAAATGATAAAATTTTAAGAATGAAAGCAATTATATCTAAACTTCAAATTAATTTAGTAAAATTTAAATTTTGTTAATAAAGATTATAAAAAATTATAATGAATGCTTTCTTTTTTTTATGGATAAAAAAATAAACACAAATTAATTTTAATACCATAAAAATTTACAATTCACTGTTACAAATTTTAAGTGTTGAATATAATTGTTTTCAATTTTAAAGATTTAAAAATTTTTAGTTTTCTGTATTCATTAATAGGATGCCTCAATATTCTTTAATAGGATGCCTCAATAATTTTATTCACCGCTATAGCTTCAAGACTCGGTGAATCATTATTTGTTGCTTTCTTAGGTCATACTATCATATTCCATTGATAGAAAATAATTACCCATATTTGCACTTATTCTCACTCCTATTTTTATTTATTATTTTTTTTTTTTTACAATTCCAATGATTAGTGGTCCATTGACCACGATCACTTTGAGATGTTCCTAGCCAAATCTTGACTTTTTTTCTTTTCAATTTTCAAATATAGCTCTCATAATTCCCTTCTCTAACATTAAAAACAAAAAAAAAAAAATTATGTTATGAATCAGTAAGCTATAAATTTTTTTTTTTAAGTAGTTAATTCTTTTTTTTTTAAGTAATTAATTTTATTTAGTTAAATCACTAAATTACTTTAAAGAAATATTAATGTTTTGTGATAGATGGATTTAAATGTTAAAGTATAAAAATTTCATTATTAATAGACATTAAATCTATATGAAAAAGCCATAAATAAAAAAATATATATCCATCCAAGATGAGTAATCCCACACCTAACAAAGTAAAACGTGCCAATCCAAAAACATCAACACTTGAATTTTTTTTTTAAATGGCAACTAGATTAACAAATGGGCATGTTCAATGCACCAAGGATCTCATACTGATAAGAAAAAAAAAATTAATTAAATTTCAGTAGTCATTGACGGTGCTTCTTTGCTCCTAATAATAATGGGTATTATTTAGTTTCCCATAACAGTCAAATTAATGGATATATTTTTTTTCATTTATGGCTATTTTATATAGATTTAATGTATATTAAATAATGAAATTTATATACTTTAACATTTAAATGTATCTATTGCAAAACATTAATATTTCTTTAAAGTAATTTAGTGATTCAACTAAATAAAATTAAATACTTTTTTTTTAAGAATTAACTACTTAAAAATATAATTGTCTAGTTTATTGATTCATAATATAATTTTTTTTTTTAATATTAGAGAAGGGAATAAGAGCTATATTTGAAAATTGAAAGAAAAAAAGACTAGGAACATCTCAAAGTGGTCTGACATGGTATGATTGTGATCAATGGACCACTAATCATGAGAATTGTAAAAAAATAAATAAATAATTGAAGAGTGAGAAGAAATGGAAATATTTCTTAAAAGACATGAGAAATGAATGTAATATAAAACTAATAAAGTAGCCAAACAATTGGATATCTTTATAGAATTGTACATCACATTTTTAAGTGACAACACAATAAACTCTAATTAAGATATTAGATGACCACTACTATATATATGGTTGGGTTGCAAAATATCGTGTAAATCATATTTATATAAATTAAAAACTCAAAAAAAAAATTATATGCACTAATTATTTTTCTCTTATACAAATCACTCAACAAATTTTAATAATGTTGTGGCCTAAAAAAGATTACTATCTTAACTTCGTGGAACTTCACTCAACGTGTTCCACTGCACGGTACTTATGCAAGCTCCCTTCACAGTAATCTACTACACAATTAACTTTTGGTCACTTCATGCGGTTGATAAGGAAAAGGTACCTGTTGTGAACCAATTGTGTAGTTGTTCGTTACACCTAGCAATGAAATTTGCAACTGTGAGGTTGGCCGTAAAGAAAGAAGCCAGTGGGGATGCTGCACTGAAGATAGGGTTTCTTTCTTGGAAATTAGAAGGCAAATTATATCTATTTACGGGCAAATGGCAAGGTTGGTGGCAAAAAGGTCTGGGACGAGGGGTTGGTAAATGGGTTTCTTTGGTAGGGTATGAGGCTTGGTTGCCTTGTTGAGTCTGCCATGTGAGATTCAATATGATCTATGAGTGCTTGTGAGCTCATAAACACATGGTTACAAATTCTACAGTCGATTCGTGGAGAAGCATAAGGACTTTTAGGGCCACAGTGATGGTGTGCAAAAGTTTGCTTTGCAGACTAGAAAGAGAGAGAGAGGATATGTATATTTTTCTTCTGAACGATGCCCATTAATTTATAGGTAATTTGTTTACCATATTTAGCTTTGGCAGCATGTATTATACAATGGGCATAGATGGAGGATTAATTAATGTCTACAAGAGGGAAGAATTTTCACTAAACATGTAATTATCTAGGTTGGGTGTGAGGGAGAAGCTATTGGTTAGGTTTAGGTTAATTTTTTTTTTCCTCTAAATTTTTAATTAATTAATAAAATTTTTGTTTATAAAAAAAAATCTGTGTGCAAGAGGTGAGTATAATCATCTACTTGACCAAAAAAATTAATATAATTGAGGGGAAATGAAAAAGAATACAGAACAATCTCTTCTCTAAACACATATTTGATGAATTTAATGCTCATTGAACTATTCTCATTATGGCCAATTTTGGAAGGAAGATAGTGAAATAGACATATACGAAAATGATGACACTATTTTTATATAAGAATTTGTGGAAGGCTAAAATGAGATTGATATCCTAAGCAATAAAGAAAGTTATTAATGAAATTAATTGAACACAAGGAGAAAATAGCTGTTTATTATGTGACAAAGTACATAAATTATACTCTTTATACTTATCTTGCAAATTTATTGTTATATATATTTCACAATAATTGTGAGAAATTTTTTCTTTTTTTTTTCTCATATTTTAAAATTTATTTAATTAGGCTAATACAGCCAGCATTTGATTCAACTCCTAGTTTTTTTCTTTCTTGGTTTAAACTTTGTTCTTCATTTTTGGTTAAGATTGTGGTTGAAAGTTAAAAAAAAAATGAATTGAAATTATTTTTTTAGAAAACACTCTTTTAAATGATGTTAAGAAATAATTAAAAAAAAGTTTTGCTATTTTAAAGTCTTTTTATTGTTGTATTTGGCTTCTACTGGAGTTCGAAATCTATTCTTATTATTGAAGTATATGTCAATTTAAATTTATATTAAAGTTTAAAAATTCTGAGTAAATATCTTTGAAATAATACTCTTGTAATACCAGTTCAAATAATAGTGCCAAAAAATATTAATGAATCAATAAAAAAATATAGCGTGAATGGTTTATGTCTATAAATGTCATTTAGCAATTAATATCTAGAATCTACTGATAAGATATCATTCCTAAAAAAACAAAATAATTAATTTTCAATTAATTATAATGATAATACCAAAACTTTCAGGGATTATTGGGTGTTTAATTATAACAAATACATTAATTAGCTTTTAAAGTAACCAACAATAATGTCTCTTTATAAGAAATATATTAATTAGCATGTAAATCAATTTTCCATACACAGTTAAATAATATTTACATTGATATAATTTGGCAAATACTTGTCATTAGTTGCCTATCCAACAAGAGACGAGAAGGATGGCTTTAAATTGGGGGGGCGGTGGGGGTTGGTGTGGTGTGGGTGGTGTGGTGTGGGGGGAGGAGGGGAGGGGGAAAGAATAAAAGCAAGGCTAAGGCATTACTTGAGCTGTTTCTTTCATGTCGATCATATATCTTGAAAATTAATTCAATTAAGGACAAGGTCCATTACAGTGTATGTGTTAAATAGATTTTTCTACTCTTTCGATAGAGTAAATAAGGAAAAAAAAAAAAAAAAAAAAAGACCATATATGACTAAAGCGTGGATAAGAGATTCTACACAAGTTATGCTTCAAGAAAGCGTAAAGGTTCTCAAGAGAGTAATCCAAATAATGAAATACCTAATGAAAATTGATTCACATAGCCAAATAACTAGTCTCTGCAAAAATTAGCTTTTCAGAAAATGTGAACTAAACAAACTTCCTAGCTAAAAGATGGAATCGGATTATGTATTTTACCAAATCCTCTTACGACAAATTCAAATAGTATATAATTAAATTTGGAACAAATTTGAATTAAAAAATAATACCTATGTTGGATTTAAAATTTATATATTGAATATCCATTATCTGATTCCATTTATATAAATAAATAATTAAAAATAATATATATTATAATAATATTTATAAACTTTTATATATCATAATTTAAGTAAGCAAAATTTAAATACTATATAAAATTATTAATTTTTAATTATAAATTATTAAAAAATATATAATTTATGTATATATATATATATATAAAATTAAATGGGTTCAGATATTATTTTGTGTTGTACATTGTAAAATCGTGTAAACTACAAAAGAAAAAAAAAATAAAGCAAATAGATAAAATACCAATATTTACTTGCGTAATTCACTCACCCCACACAGGGCTACATCCACAGATATGTCATCTTTTACTACCAATAAAAATAAATTATCCATTACAAGTTCAAAGTTATACTATCCATAAACACAATTAATCTGAAGAGAACTCTCACAATAATCTGCTCACAATAATCTTCAAAGATAGATTATTTTTTTCTTAGATGATTACAATTTTATTAAGAAAAAATTATAATTTTTGTTTTAATTTCAATTGATTTGATATAGTCCAATAAACTTATACTAAAGTAAGTCAGCTAGCATGCTATATACTTCCCATAAATTAACTTCAAAATTTATATGAAATTGTTATAAAATTTGAAATCTAAGCCTATTGTGTCCAAAAAGAAAGTTTTAGATTTGATCGCCAAAATACACAAAGTTTACCTTATTTTTTATAATTAGGTCAATTATAAAAATAAAAAATTGGTAAATCTTACTGTATTAATTTTTTTTAATTAGCTTAAGTTTTATATGGAAAGCGATATCATCATTGCATTATTTAAAACATTTATTTTTTACCATTATATTGACTATGTAAAATACTTTCTTTTAATTGAAAATATATCTCTCTAAGATTTTTTAAAATAAATTAAGTCAGCTAGCATGCCACGTAAAACAGATATATACTTCTTGTAAATTAATTTCAAAATTTAGATGAAATTGTTATAAAATTTTGTAATCTAAGCCTATTGTGTCAAAAAAAGAAAGTTTTAGATTTATCACCAAAATACACAAAATTTAGCTTATTTTATAATTAGGCCAATTATAAAAATAAAAAATTGGTAAAACTTATTGTATTAATTTTTTTTAATTAGATTAGGTTTTATATGGAAAAGAATCTCATTACATTATCTAAAACATTCATTTTTTTACCATTATCTTGAATATGCAAAATACTTTCTTTTAATTGAAAATATATCTCACATAGATTTTTGAAAATAAATACAACATTTTGCTTACGTAAGATAATACGTGTATATAATTTTAGCCGTTGATAAAAGTAAAAGTTATATGAAATTCACACTTGGATGATCGAGATTATACAATCATGAAGTAGCATATAATCCTTGGGCCATAAGAAAACCAAACACTATGCTATGCGATCATAAATGGTAATATGCCTTTTAAGGGTCTCATGATCTATGGATGACGAAGAAAATCCCTATAAAACGGACTCTCCTTGATCCCTCATCCTTCATAAGCCATTTAGAAATTATTTTTTCTTTTTGCAAGTTCAATTTTTGTTTGCAAACTTTTCATTTTTTCTCCATCATCATGTCTGGCTCTAGTCAGAACTCAAGCCGTGGAAACTCCGTAGAATCTACCCAAATTCTGTGTGGCAAATGTAACCATGTCATATTTGGCATCGAACTAGAAAACAACAAAAGGGGGTCTTTTGATCGTCCGAAAAAAGTATTTTTCCAAGTGTCCTGCCACCAAACGGTGAGACCACCTGTCTGTGTGCACCTCCACCACCTCCTCCCCAATCAACAGTAGCAGAAGTGCCACCACCTCAAGTCTCGCTTATAAAGAGTGCTTTACCAACTTTGCCTGAGCAGCAGCAGATTCAAGCTCCTCCTATAGTGATTGATTTAACACAAAGTGATGGAGAGGAAAAGGATAGTTCGGCAGGTGCCTCAAAAGTGATTGATTTAACACAAAGTGATGGAGAAGAAAATGATAGCGTGAGTGCACATGAGGACTCTTTTGAAGGTGATATTGATGACATCTGTAGCAGCTGCAGTAGCAACAGCATCCATTGATGAAGTGAAGTTGAGCTTATTAGTTTAATTAACCTTGCATACATACCATAGACGAATCAATTGGTGTTGTTGTTAAGAGTCAGAGTCATGCAAGGTACTAATACTAATTGTCTTTTTATTAGGGTCAAGTCTCTGCTATATTAGGTGATCTGGTTTGAATAAATGTAATTGTAATATCTTTTTCATTCATGCTGGTAATGAATTAATCCGTGTACCTTTTTCTTTTCCATTTCCCAGTGTCAATTTCTATCTAATCTGCTTTTATGATTCTCTAATTATTCAAGATTTGGTCACCAATAATATAAGATGATTGGTGTAATTTAGTCGCTAATAAATCATTTTTATCTAATTTCGACAATAACTTTCTATAAAAGTCTGATAAGATATTCATTCAAATTAAAATTAATTTTATATTTTTACTTATTTCGATGAGAAACTCAATAAAAAAACTGACACATTCAATTTATAGCTAATTTTTATAATATAGTAAAAATAAAATAAGATTCTTATATTGGTTTGGTGTGTATACTAATGATGTGATCCATGTTAACAATTTTTAGCTTGATCTTCTAATGAAAATTGGCTTAGGAAGCAACAAATAATGATCCACTCGGCCCTGATGCTATAACGATGACTAAAATTGTTGAGGTGTTCTATGAGGTGGAAGATTAGTAGAGAATATTGTTCTTCTTTGCAAGAATTTTTCCTTTTTTTTTTTAAGTGTATCCTCTATCCATCAAACTAATCACTCATAATCTCCAGAAATAACTTGAAAAATCCCAAAAGACAAGTAACAGATTTGATGTCCGTCAAAATCAAACATAGCTAAAATTTTACCATCTCCGGGTCTCTGTAACGCCCTCACCATAAGTAGTCTGTACATTTTACTGTTCCGATGACTCATGTCTGTTCGGACAGTCAAAATGTCTGGAACTACTCCTAAACTATAGTGAGGAAGCATAAATTGAAGAAATAAATATTAAGAAAATATAGAAAAAATTTAGAAAAAAATAAATTAAAGTTTAGAGGATTCATAAATCGGTACAAAAATAATAAAAAAACTCAATATGCATTATGAAGGGCATTTTGGTCATTTCATTCCCAGAGGTGAATTTTGACCTAAATATCAAAATAAAATTTAGAGAATAAAAATAATTAACACAAATTAATATTATGAGTTGAATTAGGAAAGAAGAAGAAAAGAAAAGAAAGGAAAAGAAAAGAAAAGAAAAGCATATGAAAATTAAAAAAAAAAAGAGTACACACACACACACATATATATATATATATATATATATATATATATATATATATATATATATATATATATATAACGATAAGAGACAAATCCCCACTAACCCACCTTCTTCTCCACTCTTTCTCTCTCTCTCTCTCCCTCTACATTGCCGGCTGCCCATGCTCCCATTTCCTCCATTGATATTCAAGCTTCCAAGCTTGATTTCTCAAGCTTAATCCACCAAAAACCCATGGCCCACTTCACAAAAAATACTCCCCACACCCTAAGGAAGCTATAAATACCAAAAAGAAGCAAGGAAAGTGAAGTTTAACAAGTTACAAAAAAAGGTTAGTGCTCAAAACTCTTAATCTATTCTTTAAGCATGAAAATCATGCTAAACCAAGTGAAGATTTACATGAAATTAAAAAGAAAAATTTGGAAAAGAAACCCTTGAATTCGGCAACCCTAGAGGAATCATGAAAATGATGGATTTTGTTGGTTTTAGTTTAGTTAGGGAAGTTAATTAACAAGGTATTATATGTGGGAATTGATTTCATGGTTATATATGTGAATTTGATATTTGAAATTAGGGTTGTACACTTGAAAGTGGGGATTTTGAGACATTTTGGAATTTGACCTAATTGTGTTGAGATTGATGATAATAGAAGTGACATGTATGCTTATTTGGAGTTTGGAGAAGGAGGAGATTGAATTTTGGGAGTGTCAAATTTTCTGCAGGTTGAGACTCAATGAGTCCAGTGTGTTTGTTGAACCCTAACTGACAATGTATGTCTCCAATTGGTATGAGACCAATTGGAGCTATTTTGGGACATCCAAACCTTCATTTTTCAAGAAGAAACCCTGCGCAAATTCTATCAAAATCATGACCAATTCTCTGCCCAAACCCGGATGACCAAACACTGCCAACCCAGAAAATGACCAAATGAACAATACGTGTTCATTTGGTCATAACTCTCTCTATACTGGTCTAAATGACCTAAAATTTCATCAATGGAAAGCTTAGACATAGGGCTACACTTCTCATGAAGACCACTTGACCCAGTTTTGCATTTAACCAATTCAAATTATTAGCATAATTTGGGTTACTAAAACTGCCAACCCAGAAAATGACCAAATGAACAGTATGTGTTCATTTGGTCATAACTCTCTCTATACTGGTCCAAATGACCAAAAATTTCATCAATGGAAAGCTTAGACATAGGGCTACACTTTTCATGAAGACCACTTGACCCAGTTTTGCCTTTAACCAAATCAAATTGTTAGCACAAATTTAGTCATTAAAACTGCTAACCCAGAAATTGTCCAAAATACTATTCCTTTGGTATTTTGTTCATAACTTGAGTTCTATAACCCCAAATTCAGTGATTCAAAAACTAAAATTCAGGTTTAAACATAGAGGAGCAATTGTTATGAAGGAAGTGTGACTAAATAGACATCCTAACCCAGTCAAATTCCTAGATAAAGATAACACATCAACATGAACCTAAAGAAAGGTTCATGGGAAAAATGCTATATATGATAATTAAAATACTCATAAGGAAAATCAAATATTAAAAATGATATGAATATGTAAATTGAGACTAATGTCCTATTAATATAATACCAATGAACAGTACTAGAAAATAGTAACAGTGAATAGTGCTAAATTAATTAAAAATGTTTAATTGCCCATAGTATACGTAGACTTATTTATTTAGTTTGGATAAATTGGTATACCAATTAGGGACTACAGATAGCAGTACTGCCTACCGAGAAAATCATGAACTGACAATATATGTCTGGTATGATTGTTCTACAGGCTATATGCCTACTTACTAGCTATTGTGCCTACTTTATTTCTGGCTTTACAAGCCTGACAGCGGATCTCATGCCTGACAGCTGGCCTCGTGCTTGACAGACATATACTGGATAGACATATGGCGGTCTAACCAGTATGCACCTGTGCATCCAGCTTTTATAATTTGTTATAGGTTTCTTGGGCACTAATAAAAATTAATTAAGACTTAAAATACAATAAGTAATCATAAAAGATCCCGATAATATTAAGTATTTCCAAAGAGCAATAAAAATATAAAAGACCCAGAAATTATAAGTTGCAGATATTATTTTAAATGTTAAATTATTAATATTATAAATTATGCACCACTAAGCGTTATGCTTAGCGCGTTGGTTTTTCATCGCGTAGGTACTGGAGATCAGTCCCCAAGCTACAAAGAATAAAGACCGATGAGTGCATCGACAGAGCTCGACGGATCTGCCATTGTCCAGAGTCACCTCACTGGTCTTTTGTATTTTGGTAGGGCCCATGTATAGACTAGTATTTTGGTTCATTATGTTTAGTCACGATGTAATTACTAGTTTATGATGTATTTCATTTTGGACTTGAAATTAAACTTGAGATTGAAATGAAAACTTGTAATTTATTATCTATAAATTTTCATATGAATGCAATAGATGATACTTCATTTTGAGATCTCATAAATAGTTGTGAATGATATGATAAAAGAGAATATGATATGGAAATATGTGAGATGACTATGAATATGTTAACAGGTGATAGTAGAACCCGCCAGATGCTAATAAAATAGAGGAGGATCTGTCCGGGTCTCCACAGAAATAAGATATAAAAAAAAAATTTCTACACAAATTACCTGACTTAAATGATATTAAAATTTACAAGAGATATGACAAGACAAGATAGGGTGCTCCGACACTGAATGTGGCACTCATCGCTTGGCTACACTGTAGACGGGTGAGGAGTGTTACATTTAGAGGTATCAGAGCAGAGGTTTAAGTGGTCCTAGACCTAAATATTTAGAAATAGATAGAGTGCATCACATGCATGGGCCTTTAAATAGAGTCAAGGTGACACTAATGCAGATCTATTTCTTTGTCTGTTTTATAGGATCGATGGCATCTGATCCTTCAAAGCACGGACCTCCAGGACCGATAGAGGAGGAAGTAGAGAGTCACGCACTTGCTCCTAGTCGGGGGAGAAGTGGTAGTAGAGCAGAGTCATATCGAGGTACTGTGAGTAGGGCACAGCAGGCCTTTTATGAACAAATGACACAGCTGTTCCGTCAGATCATCGGAGCCATTCCCTAGCCACAGTCACCTCTACCTCCACAGCCACAGCCACAGCTACCACCACCACCACCACCTATACATCCACCTCCACCCCCATAGCCGCAACCTGTACACAGATCTCCACTAGAGAGACTACGAAAGTATGGAGCAGTTGACTTCAGAGGTAAGAGGGATGATGATCCAGCCGTAGCAGAGTATTGGCTGGAGAGGACAGAGAGGGTATTGCAGCAGCTGCACTGCACCCCAGAGCAGCAGTTGGAGTGTGCTCTGTCACTGCTATAGGAGGATGCATATAGATGGTGGGTGACAGTATCTAGAGTGGTACAGTCTACATAGATCACTTGGGATTTCTTTCTGGCTGAATTCAGAAAGAAATACATCAGTCATGTGTAATTGAAGGCCAGAAGGAGAGAATTCCTGGCACTGAGACAGAGGCAGCTGACAGTCTTCGAATATGAGCGGGAATTTGTGAGACTTAGTGGATATGCATTGGAGTTGATGCCGACAGAGGTTGACAAATGCAGAAGATTTGAGGACGGACTGAATAACAAATCAGGTTGATAGTGACATCTCACCACTTCACAGATTTCTCTCTGTTGATAGCATCAGCCCTTGATGTGGAGAGAGTCAGAAATGAAGAGCAGTCCAGAAAGAATAGGCAACGCAAGAGGGGTTCTGGGTCTGGTCAGTCCGGTTCAGCAGATACTGGTAGTAAGAGGCCTAAGGAGTCTCAGGGTCAGACTCAGGGTTGCGGCAAGAAACAGAAGTCTCGGTTTGCTCCAAAGAGAGGAGGAGGACAATCTGGTGCATCAGTGGGTAGTTCACTTGGTGCAGCTACACGGGGATCAGCCCCACCACCTACTTGCGTACATTGTGGTAGACCGCACAGAGGAGAGTGCAGATTGTTGATAGGTGGATGCTTTAGATGTGGGTCTACGGATCACTTCCTGAAGGATTGTCCATAGAGGAACACTAGTGCTCTCACTGCTCCACCTCAGATGGAGAGTTCTGCCCCAGCAGCACAGAGGGGTAGGAGACTTGCGAGGCCTAATACAGCTGGCACATCACAGAGGCCTACTGCAGAGACAGTCCAGAGGCAGGAGATTAGGGTAGCACCTCGTGCTTATGCCATGAGAGCTCGAGATGAGCCAGAGCCAGCTGATGTCATTAGAGGTACATTTTCTTTTTATGACCTGCCAGTATGTGCATTGATTGATCCGGGTTCCACACATTCATATGTGTGTATCACACCACCAGTTGATAGAGGGGTACAAGTAGAGGAGCTAGAGGAGGACATACAAGTCACAAACCCTTTAGGCCATAGTGTCATGGTGAAAAAGGTCTACAAGGGTTATCCTCTGAAAATACAAGGTTATGAGTTTTTAGCTGACTTGATTGAGCTACCATTCCATGAGTTCGATGTGATATTGGGTATGGACTGGTTATCACGTCATCAGGCGATGGTAGATTGTCGGCTAAAGAGGATGTCACTACAGATAGTAGATGGGGATGTGATTACAGTTGTGGGTGAAGGAACGGGTTGTCTTTCCACCATCATGTCAGCCACAACAGCTAGGAGATTGATAAGAAAGGGCTGTGAGGCTTTCTTAGCACATGTGGTTGACACTAGGAAGACTAGCCCAAGCATGCAGGAGATCCCCATTGCATGTGATTTTCCGGATGTGTTTCCAGAAGAGTTACTGGGTTTACCACCTGATAGAGAAGTGGAGTTTGCTATAGAGGTTATGTCGGGTACTGCACCAATGTCCATTGTTCCATATAGGATGGCACCTACTAAACTGAGAGAGTTGAAAGTTCAGTTACAGAAGCTAATAGACAAGGGCTTCATACGCCCTAGTGTGTCACCCTGGGGAGCACTAGTACTATTTGTGAAGAAGAATGACGGTACCCTTCGGCTATGTATAGACTACCGGCAGCTGAATAAGGTGACTGTGAAAAACAAATACCCTTTACCTAGGGTAGATGACCTGTTTGATCAATTGAGGGGAGCTGGAGTATTCTCCAAGATAGATCTCAGATCAGGCGATCACCAGTTGAGAGTGAAGGAGACAGATGTTCCTAAAACTGCTTTCAGAACCTGGTATGGACACTATGAGTTCTTAGTGATGCCATTTGGGCTAACAAATGCACCAGCAGCTTTCATGGACCTAATGAACCGCATCTTTCATACCTACTTGGATCGGTTTGTTATGGTCTTTATAGATGATATATTGGTGTATTCTAAGAACCAGGAGGAGCATGATGAATACTTGAGAGTAGTACTACAGACACTGCGATTTTTTTTTCCTAGTTTGGATTGAGGTTAATTTAAAAAAATATATGTATTATTATAAATATTATTAAAATAATTTAAAAAATTATTTGAAAAATATTAATTATTTCAAAAATTTTATAATAAAAATATATTAAATTTAATTAATATATGCAAAAATATATTTTTCTTAATGTTAAATATCAAACAAACCATGCATACTCAATTTCATACGATATTATTAATTATTATTAGTAGGGTGTATTTAATAACACTCGAACTTATATGAGAATGAATTTAACAACTGTTAAACTAGATAATTGTATTGAGATATGTGTAAAATTAATTAAAATGTATATACAAAATACACGAATCTATATGTAAAAATTTAATCTAACGATTAATAAATCCATCCTTATTTGAGTTGGAACTCTCCATAATAGCTTCTGAAAGAGTTTATAAAGTATCAAGATTGAGCTTATATGAGTTTAATTCAACCATCACTAAAATATTAGAACTAATTAATTAGTTAATTTGACATCTAGTTTACACTCAAAAGTTAAAATTAAACCTAGATCTAATATCATATTATTTATTACAATTTTAAATGAGATTGGGCTCATATGGGCTTTGATTAAAAAGTTAGGATTAACCTATTTGTTATTTGGGCTTGATTCTTATACACCCTTTTGCATTTGATGTTTTTTAAATGGGAAACTCTTTACACATTATTGATAATCATACTATGATTGAGACCACATTGAGATATTCCTAGCGAAATCTTTATTTTTTTTTGCTTTTTCAATTTTCAAATATAACTCTTATAAATTACCTTCTCTAATATTAAAAAAAAAAAACTATATTATGCATAACTCTATTAGACAGCTATATCTTTTATGTAGTTAATTCTTTCTTTTTTAGTTGGATCACTAAATAATTTTAAAGCAGACTAATGTTTTGAGATAAACATATTTTAAATGTAAATGTATATAAATTTAATTTATTATTTAATATACATAAAAACCAAAAAAAAAATATGAATAAAAAAATCCATCCATCTAAGATGAGCAATTCCACACCCAACAAAGTAAAACATGTCAATCCAAAATCATCAACCCTAGAATATTAAAAAATAAAAAGCTTATTAGAAAGAAAAAATTTGAACTTTTAATAATTATTAATATTAAAAGTTTTAATTTTAGTTAGAAATGATAAAATTTTAAGAATGAAAGTAATTATATCTAAACTTCAAATTAATTTAGTAAAATTTAAATTTTGTTAATAAAAATTATAAAAAATTATAATGAATGCTTTTTTTTATGGATAAAAAAATAAACACAAAATAATTTTAATACCATAAAAATTTACAATTCGCTGTTACAAATTTTGAGTGTTGAATATAATTGTTTTCAATTTTAAAGATTTAAAACTTTTTAGTTTTCTGTATTCATTAATAGGATGCCTCAATATTCTTTAATAGGATGCCTCAATAATTTTAGTCATACTATCATATTCCATTGATAGAAAATAATTACACATATTTGCACTTTTTCTCGCTCCTCATTTTTATTTATTTATTTATTTATTTTGCAATTCCAATGATTAGTGGTCCATTGACCACGATCACTTTGAGATGTTCCTAGCCAAATCTTGACTTTTTTTTCTTTTCAATTTTCAAATATAGCTCTCATAATTCCCTTCTCTAACATTAAAAAAAATATTATGTTATGAATCAGTAAGCTAGACATTTATTTTTTTAAGTAGTTAATTCTTTTTTTTAAGTAATTAATTTTATTTAGTTGAATCACTAAATTACTTTAAAGAAATATTAATGTTTTGTGATAGATAGATTTAAATGTTAAAGTATAAAAATTTCATTATTAATATACATTAAATCTTTATGAAAAAGCCATAAATGAAAAAATATATATCCATCCAAGATGAGTAATCCCACACCTAACAAAGTAAAACATGCCAATCCAAAAACATTAACACTTGAATTTTTTTTTTTTAAATGGCAACTAGATTAACAAATGGGCATGTTCAATGCACAGAGGATCTCATATTGATAAGAAAAAAAAAATTAATTAAATTTCTGTAGAGTCATTGACGGCGCTTCTTTGCTCCTAATAATAATGGGTATTATTTAGTTTCCCATAACAGTCAAATTAATGGGCATTATTTTTCTTTTCAGTATGAGATCCTTTGAGCATTGAACATGCCCATTTGTTAATCTAGTTTCATTAAAAAAAAAAATGGCACGATTTACTTTCTTAGGTGTGGAATTACCCATCTTGGATAGATATATATTTTTCATTTATGGCTATTTTATATAGATTTAATGTATATTAAATAATGAAATTTAAATACTTTAACATTTAAATGTATCTATCGCAAAACATTAATATTTCTTTAAAGTAATTTAGTGATTCAACTAAATAAAATTAACTTTTGTCCACTTCATGCGGTTGATAAGAAAAAGGCACCTGTTGTGAACCAATTGTGTAGTTGTTCGTTACACCTAGCAATGAAATTTGCAACTGTGAGGTTGGCCGCAAAGAAAGAAACCAGTGGGATGCTGCACTGAAGATAGGGTTTCTTTCTTGGAAATTAGAAGGCAAATTATATCAATTTGCGGGCGAATGGCAAGGTTGGTGGCAAAAAGGTCTGGGACGAGGGGTTGGTAAATGGGTTTCTTTGGTAGGGTATGAGGCTTGGTTGCCTTGTTGAGTCTGCCGTGTGAGGTTCAATATGATCTATGAGTGCTTGTGAGCTCATAAACACATGGTTACAAATTCTACAATCGATTCATGGAGAAGCATAAGGACTTTTAGGGCCACAGTGATGGTGCGTAAAAGTTTGCTGTGCAGACTACAAAGAAAGAGAGAGGATATGTATATTTTTGTTCTGAAGGATGCCTATTAATTTATAGGTAATTTGTTTACCATATTTAGCTTTGGCAGCATGTATTATACAATGGGCATAGATGGAGGATTAATTAATGTCTACACGAGGGAAGAATTTTCACTAAACATGTAATTATCTAGGTTGGGTGTGAGGGAGAAGCTATTGGTTATGTTTAGGTTAATTTTTTTTTTCCTCTAAAATTTTAATTAATTAATAAAATTTTTGTTTATAAAAAAAAATCTGTGTGCAAGAGGTGCGTATAATCATCTACTTGACCAAAAAAATTAATATAATTGAGGGGAAATGAAAAAGAATACAGAATAATCTCTTCTCTGAACACATATTTGATGAATTTAATGCTCATTGAACTATTCTCATTATGGCCAATTTTGGAAGGAAGATAGTGAAATAGACATATATGAAAATGATGACACTATTTTTATATAAGAATTTGTGGAAGGCTAAAATTAGATTGATATCCTAAGCAATAAAGAAAGTTATTAATGAAATTAATTGAACACAAGGAGAAAATAGCTGTTTATTATGTGACGAAGTACATAAATTATACTCTTTATACTTATCTTGCAAATTTATTGTTATATATATTTCACAATAATTGTGAGAAATTTTTCCTTTTTTTCTCATATTTTAAAATTTATTTAATTAGGATAATACAGCCAGCATTTGATTCAACTCCTAGTTTTTTTTCTTTCTTGGTTTAAACATTGTTCTTCGTTTTTGTTTAAGATTGTGGTTGAAAGTTAAAAAAAAAATGAATTGAAATTATTTTTTTGGAAAACACTCTTTTAAATGATGTTAAGAAATAATTAAAAAAAAAAAGTTTGGCTTCTACTGGAGTTCGAAATCTATTCTTATTATTGAAGTATATGTCAATTTAAATTTATATTAAAGTTTAAAAATTCTTAGTAAATATCTTTGAAATAATACTCTTGTAATTCCAGTTCAAATAATAGTGCCAAAAAATATTAATGAATCAATAAAAAAATATAGCGTGAATGGTTTATGTCTATAAATGTCATTTAGCAATTAATATCTAGAATCTACTGATAAGATATCATTCCTAAAAAAACAAAATAATTAATTTTCAATTAATTATAATGATAATACCAAAACTTTCAGGGATTATTGAGTGTTTAATTATAACAAATACATTAATTAGCTTTTAAAGTAACCAACAATAATGGCTCTTTATAAGAAATATATTAATTAGCATGTAAATCAATTTGCCATACACAGTTAAATAATATTTACATTGATATAATTTGGCAAATACTTGTCATTAGTTTGCCTAATCCAACAAGAGACGAGAAGGATGGCTTTAAATTTTGGGGGAGGGGGGGAAGGCTTTACTTGAGCTGTTTCTTTGATGCCGATCACATATCTTGAAAATTAATTCAATTAAGGACAAGGTCCATTGCAGTGTATGCGTTAAATAGATTTTTATATTCCTTCGCTAGAGTAAATAAGGAAAAGAGAAAAAAAAAATACCATATATGACTAAAGCGTGGATAAGAGATTCTACACAAGTTACGCTTCAAGAAAGCGTAAAGGTTCTCAAGAGAGTAATCCAAATAATGAAATACCTAATGAAAATTGATTCACATAGCCAAATAACTAGTCTGTGCAAAAATTAGCTTTTCAGAAAATGTGAACTAAACAAACTTCCTAGCTAAAAGATGGAATCGGATTATGTATTTTACCAAATCCTCTTAGGACAAATTCAAATAGTATATAATTAAATTTGGAACAAATTTGAATTAAAAAATAATACCTATGTTGGATTTAGAATTTATATATTGAATATTCATTATCTGATTCCATTTATATAAATAAATAATTAAAAATAATATATATTATAATAATATTTATAAACTTTTATATATCATAATTTAAGTAAGTAAAATTTAAATACTATATAAAATTATTAATTTTTAATTATAAATTATTAAAAAATATATAATTTATGTATATATATATATAAAATTAAATGGATTCAGATATTATTTCGTGTTGTACATTGTAAAATCGTGTAAACCACAAAAGAAAAAAAAATAAAGCAAATAGATAAAATACCAATATTTACTTGCATAATTCACTCACCCCACACAGGGCTACATCCACAGATATGTTATCTTTTACTACCAATAAAAATAAATTATCCATTACAAGTTCAAAGTTATACTATCCATAAACACAATTAATCTGAAGAGAACTCTCACAATAATCTGGTCACAATAATCTTCAAAGTTAGATTATTTTTTTCTTAGATGATTACAATTTTATTAAGAAAAAATTATAATTTTTGTTTTAATTTCAATTGATTTGATATAGTCCAATAAACTTATACTAAAGTAAGTCAGCTAGCATGCTATATACTTCCCATAAATTAACTTCAAAATTTATATGAAATTGTTATAAAATTTGAAATCTAAGCCTATTGTGTCCAAAAAGAAAGTTTTAGATTTGATCGCCAAAATACACAAAGTTTACCTTATTTTTAATAATTAGGTCAATTATAAAATTAAAAAATTGGAAAATCTTACTGTATTAATTTTTTTTAATTAGCTTAAGTTTTATATGGAAAGCGATATCATCATTGCATTATTTAAAACATTTATTTTTTACCATTATATTGACTATGTAAAATACTTTCTTTTAATTGAAAATATATCTCTCTAAGATTTTTTAAAATAAATTAAGTCAGCTAGCATGCCACGTAAATGTATATATACTTCTTGTAAATTAATTTCAAAATTTAGATGAAATTGTTATAAAATTTTGTAATCTAAGCCTATTGTGTCAAAAAAAGAAAGTTTTAGATTTATCACCAAAATACACAAAATTTAGCTTATTTTATAATTAGGCCAATTATAAAAATAAAAAATTGGTAAAACTTATTGTATTAATTTTTTTAATTAGATTAGGTTTTATATGGAAAAGAATCTCATTACATTATCTAAAACATTCATTTTTTTACCATTATCTTGAATATGCAAAATACTTTCTTTTAATTGAAAATATATCTCACATAGATTTTTGAAAATAAATACAACATTTTGCTTACGTAAGATAATACGTGTATATAATTTTAGCCGTTGATAAAAGTAAAAGTTATATGAAATTCACACTTGGACGATCGAGATTATACAATCATGAAGTAGCATATAATCCTTGGGCCATAAGAAAACCAAACACTATGCTATGCAACCACAAATGGTAATATGCCTTTTAAGGGTCTCATGATCTATGGATGACGAAGAAAATCCCTATAAAACGGACTCTCCTTGATCCCTCATCCTTCATAAGCCATTTACAAATTATTTTTTCTTTTTGCAAGTCCAATTTTTGTTTGCAAACTTTTCATTTTTTCTCCATCATCATGTCTGGCTCTAGTCAGAACTCAAGCCGTGGAAACTCCGTAGAATCTACCCAAATTCTGTGTGACAAATGTAACCGTGTCATATTTGGCATCGAACTAGAAAACAACAAAAGGGGGTCTTTTAATCGTCCGACAAAAAGTATTTTTCCAAGTGTCCTGCCACCAAACGGCGAGGCCACCTGTCTGTGTGCACCTCCACCACCTCCTCCCCTATCAACAGTAGCAGAAGTGCCACCACCTCAAGTCTCGCTTATAAAGAGTGCTTTACCAACTTTGCCTGAGCAGCAGCAGATTCAAGCTCCTCCTATAGTGATTGATTTAACACAAAGTGATGGAGAGGAAAAGGATAGTTCGGCAGGTGCCTCAAAAGTGATTGATTTAACACAAAGTGATGGAGAAGAAAATGATAGCGTGAGTGCACATGAGGACTCTTTTGAAGGTGATATTGATGACATCTCAGAGTAGCAGAGTAACAAAGATCCATTGATGAAGTGAAGTTGAGCTTATTAGTTTAATTAACCTTGCATACATACCATAGACGAATCAATTGGTGTTATTGTTAAGAGTCAGAGTCATGCAAGGTACTAATACTTATTGTCTTTTTATTAGGGTAAAGTCTCTACTATAGCAGGTGGTCTGGTTTGAATAAATGTAATTGTAATATCTTTTTCATTCATGCTGGTAATGAATTAATTCGTGTACCTTTTTCTTTTCCATTTCCCAGTGTTAATTTCTATCTAATCTGCTTTTATGATTCTCTAATTATTCAAGATTTGGTCACCAATAATATAAGATGATTGATTTAATTTAGTCACTAATAAATCATTTTTACCTAATTTCGACAATAACTTTCTATAAAAATATGATAAGATATTCATTCAAATTAAAATTAATTTTATATTTTTACTTATTTCAATGAGAAACTCAATAAAAAAAACTGACACATTCAATTTATAGCTAATTTTTATAATATAGTAAAAATAAAATAAGATTCTTATATTGGTTTGGTGTGTATACTAATGATGTGATCCATGTTAACAATTTTTAGCTTGATCTTCTAATGAAAATTGGCTTAGGAAGCAACAAATAATGATCCACTCGGCCCTGATGCTATAACGATGACTAAAATTGTTGAGGTGTTCTATGAGGTGGAAGATTAGTAGAGAATATTGTTCTTCTTTGCATGAATTTTTCTTTTTAAGTGTATCCTCTATCCATCAAACTAATCACTCCTAATCTTTAGAAATAACTTGAAAAATCCCAAAAGACGAGTAACGAGATTTGATGTCCCTCAAAATCAAACCTAGCTAAAATTTTACCATCTCCAGGTCTCAGTGTTAACCATCCAACTAACACCTTATTGGCACATATATGATTTCATTAATCAGCAAAATTACTAAAATTGCTAATTATCCAATCTGACCACATATGTATGGTGTGGTTATATAATATCTTATTTAGAGTTTGTTGTGTTGTCACTTTAATATGAAAGGAAAATATGCATTGTACAATTTTAAAAGATATCCAGTAAGTAGCTAAGTTAACCACCGCAAAAGAACATATATACATACGATGCATTCTAAATATTGGTGTAAGCAATTAAATCAGCTATACGTCCAGGATTTCGAGCACATATGGGCCTAAAGAGAAAATTAAATTTTGATTAAGAGGAGAGAAATAAAAAGAAATTACTCATTAAAAAAGAAATAGATTAAAAAACAAGGAAACATAATTAATTTGGTTGTTGTGGTAATCAATAGGTGCAAAGAAGCATCGTCAATGTGACGCCCCTTACCCGTCTGCTGTATAGCCGAGCAAGAAGTGCCACATTCGGTGCCGGAGCACCCTATCTTGTTTTATCATATCTATTGTAAACTTTTGATGTCATTTAAAACATGTATTCTATGTGTGAAATTTTTTTTTTTTATATATATCTTATTTTTGTGGAGACCCGGACAGAGCCTCCCCTGTTTTATTAGCATCTGTTAGGTTCCACTAATCACCTGTTAACAGGTCTATATTCATTTTACACATTTTTATATCATATTCTCGTGTATCATATCATTTGCAATTATTTATGAGATCTAAAAATGAAGTATCATGTTTCCATATCATATTGGCACATCTCAAATGGAATTTTCTAGTGGGAGTTATGGCCAAATGAACACAAGGGTATCAAATGGCATTCTGGGTTCAACTTAACATTTTCCATATTTCAATTCCTAACTTTGGCTAATATTTTCCCTAAGATGCAATGGTTTCTAGAGCTTGGTCAAAACATAAAAATTGTTGTGCTATGTCTTATAAAACTTTTGGCACTAGTTTCACTCAATTTACAGCTTTGGAGACCAAGTTATGGCATTTTTGCCAAAACTGGTCAAGCATACCAAAGGAACAGTATTTTGGACAATTTCTGGGTTGGCAGTTTTAGTGACTCAACTTGTACTAACAAATTGATTTGGTTAAGAGCAAAACTGGGTCAAGTGGTCTTCATAAAAAATGTAGCCCTATGTCTAAGATTTCCATTGATGAAATTTTAGGTCATTTGGACCAGTATAGAGAGAGTTATGACCAAATGAACACGTTAGTCATTTTCTGGGTTGGCAGTTTTAGTGACTCAAATTTTGCTAACAATTTGATTTGGTTAAAAGCAAAACTGGGTCAAGTGGTCTTCATGAAAAGTGTAGCCCTATGTCTAAGCTTTCCATTGATGAAATTTTAGGTCATTTGGACCAGTATAGAGAGATTTATAACCAAATGAACACGTATTGGTCATTTGGTCATTTTCGGGGTTGGCAGTTTTAGTGACTCAATTTGTGCTAACAATTTGATTTGGTTAAAAGCAAAACTGGGTCAAGTGGTCTTCATGAAAAGTGTAGCCCTATGTCTAAGCTTTCCATTGATGAAATTTTAGGTCATTTGGACCAGTATAGAGAGAGTTATGACCAAATGAACACGTTTCAATGTTTGGTCATCCAGGTTTGGGCAGAGAATTGGTCATGATTTTGGAAAAATTTGGGTATGGTGTTTATATGAAAAATAGGCTATTTTGAGTCTATTTTCACCTCCAATTAGCCTCATACCAATTGGAGTCACACATTTTTAGTTATGGGTCAATAAACCCACTGGACTCATTGAGTCCAAACCTGCAGAAAATTGAACACTCCCAATATCTCAATTCCTTCAACTTCCTTACTTCATTTTGCATGCAATACACTTCTATAAGCAACAATTTCAACTCAATAGGTCAATTTCAACATTTATACCAAGTCCTCAAGCATTTACACAAACCCTAGTTTTCAAAGTTTTAAAATTTCACAAACACTACACAATCAAACACCCAAACATTTCAACTCATCACACATTCTCATGGAACCATTTTTCATCACTTAAAAGCAATAAACTTCAAGTTCCATGGCTGCCAAAAATTCAAGGGTTCTTCCCTCTAGATTTTCTTTTTGTTTTAATAATATTTATGCTTGGCTAAACATGCTTTTCATGTTTAATAAAGAGAAGAAGAGGGATTAGTGCACTAACCTTACTTGAGCTTCCCTAACTTCAAATTTCTTACTTCCAATGGGTGTCTATAGCTTCCTTACGGTGTGGAGAGTATTTTTTATGAAGTGGGCTATGAGTTTTGGTGTGTAGAAGCTTGGGAAATCAAGCTTGGAAACTTAACAACAATGGAGGAAATGAGGGAAAGAGAGAGAGAAGAAATGGAGGAAGAAGATAGAAGTGGATGAGAGTTTGTCCTCTAGTGCCTATTTATATTTTTTTTTTGAATTTTCCTAAGCTTTTTCTTTTCTTTTCTTTTCTTTTCTCTTCTCATTTTCCTAATCTATTTCTTAAATTTTAATTAATGTTAATTATTTTATTCTCTAAATTTTTTTTTATTTTGACATTTTGGTCAAAATTCACCTTTGGGGGTGAAATGACCAAAATGCCCTTAGTAGTGCATATTGAGTTATTTTTATTATTTTTGTATCAAATTATAAATTCTCTAAACTTTAATTTATTTTTTTCTCTACATTTTTCCTATATTTTCTTAACATTTATTTCTTCAATTTATGCCTCCTCACTATAGTCTAGGTGTAGTTTCAGACATTTTAACTGTCCGAACAGACATTAGTCGTCAGAACAATAAAATGTACGGACCACCTTTAGTGAGGGCGTTACAGTCAATAACTTTACTGAAATTTAATTAATTTTTTCTTTTCGGTATGCGATCCTTTGTGCACTAAACATGCCCAATTGTTAATCTAGTTTCATTTAAAAAAAAAAAAAAATCCGGTGTTGATGATTTTGGATTGACATGTCCTACTTTGTTAGCGTGTGGAATTACTCATCTTAGATGAATATTTTCTTCTTTTTTTTTTCATTTATGGCTATTTCCTATAGATTTTATATATATTAAACAATAAAACTTATATAATTTAACATTTAAATGTATCTGTTGCAAAATATAAATATTGCTTTAAAGTAATTTAGTTATTCAACAAAATAAAATTAATTACTTTTCTTTAACAAAAATTATAACTACTTAAAAAATAAATAATTGTCTAACTTAATTTAATTCATAACACATTTTTTTTTTAATATTAAAGAAAGGAATTTTTATATATATTATATGTGCAAAAACGAAATCCCAAGTCACTGTTCAGTAACAGTGACATGGACCCCTATTCTTTTTATTTTTTTTTACAAACTTTCTTTTTTCAAGATAATTTATTACCTTTTTTTCCATTCTTTTTTAATTATATATATTTAAATTATTTTTTATTGTAATTTTTATTTTATTTTCAATTACTTCTTAACTATTATTATTATTATTATTATTATTATTATTATTATTATAAAAAATTTTGAAACAATTTTAGTTTGCAATAAAGTACAAGTGTTGTAATTATTTTACTTTGTTGCATCTTCTTATTTTTTATTTTTTATTTCATAATTTTTATTTTATTACTAAAAATGTTTAGTGACCGAATTATAATTAATAAATTTTGTAAGCACCATGAAGATTAATTAATATAAAATTTGATTACCACGGAAAATTTTACCCATGAAATTTGAAAGGCAATGAAGGGGGAAATTTTCCAATATGAAGGGGTAAAACACCTTGAGATGTGCCAATATGATATGGAAACATGATACTTAGGGCTATAACATTTAATGAACACAACAAATTACATTTAATGAATAAGTTTTCTAACTGGTGCAAATATGCAACAATTACGTTTTTTTTTTTTTTTTGGCCCTTTACACCTATTAAGATTTATTTAATACCTCGCTAGCATGGGGAGCAACAATTTTAATGGTAAGTGTACTTTTCCCTTACTAGTGGGTTCATTTATCATTAAAATAGCAATTATTTGTGCTAGTGTGGTGTATTAAATAAATCTTAACGATTATATATTTGTATTGATTATTTGAAAAGTCATTTAATGAATTATAAATTAAAATTTACCATGTTAGTGCATCAAATAAATTTTAATGGATACAAATTTGTACCCATTAGAAAACCGTTAGGAAAATGTCATAGGCATTGTGGTTGGATTAATTATGATTGAGTTTGAATTTAAAAATTAAGATGCAATCGTTGGAGATTTGACACTGGCCTTGGTATATGCTCTCACTCAAGGTGTTTTAACAATTCTCTCACTGTCAAAAGCCATTGTATGAGAATTATTAGGTGTGCACCCACCTTGTAAAGGACAATGGCTTTCTCCTCATTAGAATCCAGCAGAGGCCTGCTACCTGTCAAAAACCATTGAGTGTTATTCCAAAACCAATAGAAACATGACCAAATCTGGAGATTTATATTCTTCAGAATCTAGTTCTTATAATAAAAGCTTGATAAAATATAACACCTCAAATTAAAAAACTTTGCTAATACAACTATAACACATGATGGAAAATCTAAAAAAGTATGTATAAAACCAGATAACACATATCCTCCTCCCACTAGAAAGAGAAGGAAGAAAAAGAAGAAAAATCAATTGACAGTAACTGAGGGTGAAAAGCAAGCATAAAATGTATAACCATTCCAAATAGATTAAAGTTAACATGAAGTTCATAAAACTAAAAACGGTATGGAAGATGTCTTCTTCAACAGTACCTTCAATGTGTTCCACAGATTTTGTTTGATGATCTTTGACCTGTGCAATAAAAAATGACTGAAATCAAAATAGAGGATCCGATTTACAGATCATAAGTTTCTCAAGGATTTATCATACCATGGCCAACCCTATTTCATTGTTACTTTGAATCGCAATTGCCTCTTCAATCTGCAAGATCTCAGATTCCAAGGCATACACGCGTTCCAAGACCTCTGGAGTGCTCACAAAACGAACAAACCTGTAAGTCCAAAGCATATTAGTCTGCATCATTGCATCATTAGGGTTGGAATATTACATAACTGTGTTCATTAATTATGCTTAAGAAGGTGAATATGAAGGCCAAACTCAA